>NC_134398.1:112833904-113133904 GCF_050003625.1 Haematobia irritans | reverse complement strand
ACCAGCGTACAAACCACACCAAACAGTGCATTTTTCGGGATGCATGGGCAGTTCTTGAACGGCTTCTGGTTGCTCTTCACTCCAAATGCGGCAATTTTGCTTATTTACGTAGCCATTCAACCAGAAATGAGCCTCATCGCTGAACAAAATTTGTCGATAAAAAAGCGGATTTTCTGCCACTGATTTTGGTAATAAAATTCAATGATTTGCAAGCGTTGCTCGTTAGCAAGTCTATTCATGATGAAATGTCAAAGCATACTGAGCATCTTTCTTTTTGACACCATGTCTGAAATCCCACGTGATCTGTCAAATACTAATGCATGAAAATCCTAACCTCAAAAGAATCACCCTTTATATTCTGGGTCGTGGTGAAATTCTGAGTCGATCTAAGCATGTCCGTCCGTCCGTCCGTCCGTCCGTCCGTCTGTTGAAATCACGCTAACTTCCGAACGAAACAAGTTATCGACTTGAAACTTGGCACAAGTAGTTGTTATCGATGTAGGTCGGATGGTATTGAAAATGGGTCATATCGGTCCACTTTTACGTATAGCCCCCATATAAAGGGACCCTCAGATTTGGCTTGTGGAGCCTCTAACAGAAGCATATTTCATCCGATCCGGCTGAAATTTGGTACATGGTGTTGATATATGGTCTCTAACAACCATGCAAAAATTGGTTCCCATCGGTCCATAATTATATATAGCCCCCATATAAACCGATCCCCAGATTTGGCTTGCGGAGCCTCAAAGAGAAGAAAATTTCATCCGATCCGGCTGAAATTTGGTACATGATGTTGGCATATGGTCTCTAACAACCATGCAAAAAGTGGTCCATATCGGTCCTTAATTATATATAGCCCCCATATAAACCGATCCCCAGATTTGGCTAGTGGAGCCTCTAAGAGAAGCATATTTCATCCGATCCGGCTGAAATTTGGTACATGGTGTTGGTATATGGTCTCTAACAATCGTGCAAAAATTGGTCCACATTGGTCCATAATTATATATAGCCCCCATATAAACCGATCCCCAGATTATGGCTTGCGGAGCCTCAAAGAGAAGCAAATTTCATCCGATCCGGCTGAAATTTGGTACATGATGTTGGTATATGGTCTCTAACAACCGTGCAAAAATTGGTCCACATCGGTCCATAATTATATATAGCGCCCATATAAACCGATCCCCAGATTTGGGTTGCGGAGCCTCAAAGAGAAGCAAATTTTATCCGATACGCCTGAAATTTGGTACATGATATTGGTATATATGGTCTCTAACAACCGTGCAAAAATTGGTCCACATCGGTTCATAATTATATATAGCCCCCATATAAACCGATCCCCAGATTATGGCTTGCGGAGCCTCAAAGAGAAGCAAATTTCATCCGATCCGGCTGAAATTTGGTACATGATGTTGGTATATGGTCTCTAACAACCGTGCAAAAATTGGTCCACATCGGTCCATAATTATATATAGCGCCCATATAAACCGATCCCCAGATTTGGGTTGCGGAGCCTCAAAGAGAAGCAAATTTTATCCGATACGCCTGAAATTTGGTACATGATATTGGTATATATGGTCTCTAACAACCGTGCAAAAATTGGTCCACATCGGTTCATAATTATATATAGCCCCCATATAAACCGATCCCCAGATTTGGCTTGCGAAGTCTTCAAGAGAAGCAAATTTCATCCAATCCGGTTGTAATTTGGAACATGGTCCATATCGGTCCTTAATTATATATAGCCCCATATAAAACTTTCTCCAGATTTGACCTCCGGAGCCTCTTGGAAGCAAAATTCATCCGAACCGGTTCAAAGTAGGAACGTGGTGTTAGTATATGGTCGCTAACAACCATACCAAAATTGGTCCAATCACACAAAAATTGGTCCATATCGGTTCATAATCATGGTTGCCACTAGAGCCAAAAATAATCTATCAAAATTTTATTTCTATAGAAAATGTTGTCAAAATATTATTTCTAGAGAAAATTTTGCTAAAATTTTATTCGGTTCATAATAAAATTTTCATTATTGTCAAAATTTTATTTCTATAGAAAATTTTGTCAAAATTTTATTTCTATAGAAAATTTCAAATTTTATTCGGTTCATAATCATAGTTGCCGCTCGAGCCAAAGATAATCGACCAAGATTTTATTTCTATAGAAAATTTTGTCAAAAGTTTATTTCTATAGAAAATTTTGTTAAAATTTTATTTCTGTAGAAATTTTTGTCAAAATTTTCTTTCTATGGAAAATTTTGTCAAAATTTTTATTTCTATAGAAAAATTTGTGAAAATTTTATTTCCATAGAAAATTGTTTAATATTTTCTTTCTGTAGAAAATTTTGTCAAAATTTTATGTCTACTTTGTCAAACTGAATTATATACGTATTGGATCGATCTTTTTTGATTTAATATATTCCACGTATGGACATACAATTTAGAAGATGGTGTTAGGAGGTTTTCAGATACCTTGCCATCGGCAAGCGTTACCGAAACTTAAGTAATTCGATTGTGGATGGCAGTGTTTAGAAGAAGTTTCTACGCAATCCATGATGGAGGGTACATAAGCTTCGGCCTGGCCGAACTTACGGCCGTATATACTTGTTTTAATTTAATATGATGAATCGTTTTAAAGTTATTCCAATATATATAGCGGAAGTGCCTTAATTTTGAACATAACCGTATATCTCAAAAAGTCGAGCTCTTAAAAAAATAAGTGTAAATTTGGATTCAGCGACCTCAAATTACTAAAAATTTGATATAAATTTTAAATGAACACAAAAACGGTTCAATTTTGTTCCCATGTATTTCTAAAGAAAACTAATCATGAAAAATTGGGATTTTAGCCACTAAACTCGAACTTAATATCCACCATAAATACTAAATGCTATATTGACAAGTGGAAATTATATCTAATTTTATAATATTTTTATTTCATTTATATTCTGAGAAGGATTTCAAAAATGTCCCATTTGTGCATGGATATGATTCCACTAATGTAGTAATTGGATGATTTTTTTCAATGTGGTAAGTTTTTCGTCCATTTGTAATAAAGCCAAAATTTCTATTTATTAAAAATAATTTTCATTTGTAGGATGACAGCAAATCTAATGGTATTTTTTGGAATCTTCTTACTGTTTAATGCTAACTAAGCTGATATCCCTATTTGCTCTAAGAAAATTCTCTTGTAAGTTAAAGATCAAAATACCATAGAATTTGATAATATTTTTATATTTTATATACCTTTTTAACTTCAGAGGCTTATGACGCAAATCCACACAACAAAAACTAGCGAAATCGGTGAAATTGGACAAAAATGAAATGAAAATAGCAACTTATGGCATATATCTTTCATATGGATAAAAATTGGAAATTGATATTAATTAGTTTCATTCTACTAACATAGAATATTACTCTTTTGAAGAAGCAATTACTAACTACCGAAAAGTAACAGCATACAGCGTACGAATAAAAACATTTCTTTTATTGTATATCATAAGCCATAGTTTTATGTAATATAATAATAATTTTTTGAAATAAAATACTGGTAGTTATGAAAAATTGTCTTATATTGTACGAAAAATTTCTTAGTTGTATACAGGCTTGTTGTACCTTTAATTCCTCAATTTATTTACTTCTTTGAAAATTATACTGATAAACAGTTTATTTGAAACCAATTTCTAAATATAGGATTCCCAAAAACTTGTTCATTTTTCCGGATAGCAGGAATATTTTGAATGAGTGTAAGTACATTCTTCCCACAGCGTAGTAAGAATGAACTAAAATACGATGCAATACATAAACTTATTTATAAGAAAATCATGAACTTATCTAGATGAAAAAAAATCTTTGGCGCCAAATCATGGTCATTCTTACTATGGGTTAGTTCATTTTTCGTAAACAATAGTAAACTTTTTTTTCGGTGTAGCTACTTTAGACCAAAATTACAGTAAATATGCAATACATATTATAGATACCACTTTATCTTACATATCCCAGCCGTTTGTTCTATGTTTTGTCTTATTTCCGAACATGGCTTATTACAGTTGCTTCTTAAATCCAAAATTGTAGTTGTCATATAATTAGAAACGAAAACGAAAATTCAATTTTATTCCAAATTTTCTGCAAAATACACCCAGAAAAAAAGTGCCTTCGGAACTAAAGGAAAAAATTTTCATCAATATAGTTTATCCATTTTATTTCCATTAAGGTAAATTTTTGTGAAAAATGATAAAATTTACTCGTTTCAGTAAAAAAACTGTAAGCAGTTAGGAATAGTTCATTAACTAGAATAAGGCATGGAATTTTACTCATACTATTTTCTTCGCTGGGTATAAGAATTTACTACTGAAAAAGAAAATTTTATTCACCGATAACAAAGCATTCGTAAAAATAAACAAAAACCGAACTAAAACCAAGTTTCCTCAAAATTAGTAAAATTTCTTATAAAATGATAATTGCGACTTCCTTTATAATAGAAAGTTTTTCATACATACGAACAACACTTGGCATAGAAAAATATTTTAGTTCATTCGTACTAAGAAGTATGCAATCCTTTCAACACTTAAGGAAACACACTTGTTAGAATATAGGAAATTTTCCTAAATTTCTATTGTCTACCTGTAATCGATACCTGTCATCGTAATCGATGTGTTTGCGCGTGGGTGTAATCGATATATTTGCGCGTCGGTTGTTTTTTTAGTTGGAATCGCGTTGTTTTGGCATACGGAGAGATTGTTAAAAAATAATATGGTAAAATAATATAATAAATAAAATATATAAAATATTTGTTATTTTAAATTAGTGAGAAAAATTTTCGTTTTTTTTTAATAAATCTATCAATGTTCGTGATAGTGTATAAAGAAAGAAAACACAAGCAGAATAACAACCCTTTCATTTGTCTTCATTTTGGAATCTTCAATTATCAGGTAATATTCAGTGACGCTAATGGTGTTTTCTTTTCTGAAAAAAGTGCTTTGCCGTCATTTTGTCTGTACAGAATGCGCATTTTTAAAATGTTACCAGCAACCTAAAAAAATGCTATCATTTCAGCGGGCAGAAAAGAATTCAAAGAAGGAAACAGGGCAATCGCAGCACTCTCGTTTGTTAGCAGTGCTGAAAATGCCCGTAATTTGCCTCTATGCGTGGCACTATTTTCACAACAGAATTCGAAGCCTTTTCGCACTTTTGCCTGTTTTTTTAGAAAAGAACCTAAAAAGTACATTTTCCGGCCAAAATGCAAAAAAAGTGCGCATTTTTCATAAGAAAAGAAAACGCCATAACCTTTTGCAACTAAAATGTTTTATGATTTTTTATATTTGTAGGTATTGAAATTGTAAAAGGAGGACAAAATCGTTAGGCAGCAACTTATTAAAAGTGAAAAGTACAAGAAGAAGAAAAAGTGCGTTTTACAGTTGATAATATCACACGGAAATTGGAAATAGTGGAATAATAAATTAATATTTCAAAGAGATTCGATGCTGTTGATTCTTAATAAATATATTCAATATATTAATAAAACATGTCTTTTATTGAAGATAAAATTGCTTATAGAAATAAATAAAATTGTATTTAAAAACGAAGGTAAGCAGTTCTAATTATGAAGTAAAAATTTTACCACAAATGTGTAAGATTTGTCGAAATGAATGAAAAAATTTCAATAAAATCATTCCATATATGAATTCAAATTAGTTAAATTTTTTCATTCTGTAGTATAGTGGTATATAAATATAGGAAAATGTTAACTAATATATGGAATGCATTATTCCTAATTTCTACGAAAATCACATCGTTCAAACGAATAAAAATGTCTTTGGCGCTATACGAAGTTCAACTTTCTTCACAATGAGTTCATTTTAACTTAAAGAAGGGGTCACTTTTTTCTGGGTGTACTGTGTAATTTTTCACTATTTCCTCCTTATTTCATTTTACTGTCCCAACTCTAAAAAGAGTATAGTGCCCTTTCGTTATTTTTATGAAGACCCCTGATTTCTTTTAACGAACCAAGAAAACAATTGTGCCCATAATGCCAAAATGATAAACAAAGCACATGTCTACACATACATAAAATGCTGCTCTCACGGCGAAAACATATGCTGTTTGTTTTTCAAATGTCTATTCTCTTTATTCAAATTAAATAATATTTAGACTTAAGCATATCAAATTTTTGGCCTTATCAAAAACAGTTTTCCGAAACAACATACAAGCGGTTTCACAGAAATTGTTCTCTTTTGATTCTTTCGCTGTGTTATGTTGATATCTTTCGTCAACTCTCCCGGTTTCCATCTCTATTTCTTTCTCTATACTCTCTCTGTCGCTTTGAATAAAATATCACAACATATTTATGTTTAGTCGAAATTTGTAAATTTATATATGTTTGCATTCACACATATGATTTTTATGAAACATTCATGCCCCAAATATAATATATTCTAACATATTAACATAGATGTCCCAAACATTTAGTGTTAGTTTAGGAACATAACATGTGTGCACTTAAATATATTGTGTTTTAAAATTGTGCCCGAAACACTTTTTGTTTATATCGGAACATATGAAAAACATATTTTTCTAACAGTGTAGAAACAATAATACATAAATTTAGTATTTCGTTGGGTAACCCTTATTTTTAATAACTCCGGTCAATCTTCGTGGTAAACTCTCAGCCAAAGTCCGGTATCGTGAAGCTGGTATCGAATTCCAAACTTCCCTTATATTTCGAAAGTGATCATCATTATTTTTAGAAGTCTTTATTTTCAACATTCGTTCCACATCCTCCCATAGGTTTTCTATGGGATTTAAATCCGTACTTTGAGGTGGCCAGGACAAAACCGTGGTTTTTGTATCCGTAAACCATTGTTTTACTACACGCGAGGTGTGCTTCGCGATCGTTATCCTGTTATTTACGTTACCGGCATATTTGCGAATGAGTATGGATCCATTATATTTTCCAATATATTTTTATATTGATGTTAATCCATGCGTCCATCTATGCGATGTATGGGGCCAATACTATACCAAGTGAATGCTCCCCATACCATCACATTTCCGCCTCCGTTTTTAATTGTCTTGATGGTGTATCTAGGATCCAATGATTTGTTCAAAGACCTTCTAACGTAGCATTTTCCATCTGATCCGAACGAATTAATCATTGATTCGTCACTCCATAGAATTTTTTTTCCAGAAACTTAGAGGCTTCTTCAAGTGCTCCTTTGACAATTGTAACCGTTTTTTAATATTTTTGCTTGTAACCAGCGGCTTTTTTCATGCAATGCACCCATAAAGCCCAGCTTCATTAAGTCTGCGTCTGACAGTTCTGGATGAAATAGTCTGTGAAATTTGTGGGCTTATAATATCATTTATTTCAACCGAAGTCAAAAATGGATTGGTTTTGCTCGTTCTAGAAATAACTCTATCGTCCTGTTCAGTAGTTTTTATAGGTTTTGGAGCTCGTTTGGGGTTCCCGAAGGTTATCGCATCTCGATAAGTTTGTATCGCACCAAAAACCATTTTCTTAGAACAACAAAATCGTTTTGCTTTGGCGGAAATAGACTGTTTTTCCTTGTAATAGCAGCGTACAATCAACTTGCGAAGTTCTGGGGTACATGACTTATTCTTCCTCATATTCAATCAGAATTATTTTATATTTATTCGGATGTTAGGTTAGGTTAGGTTAAAGTGGCAGCCCGATTAAGATTCAGGCTCACTTAGACTATTCAGTCCATTGTGATACCACATTAACTAAAAGTACCTATTACATATGGGCACTTCTAGTTTTAACCGCTGAACCTTCTTGATTATTTTTCTTTGTTGAACCAACCAGATTGTTCCAAAACTATTAGCAGACTGCTTAAGTTAACGTTTTCCAGATCCGCCAGTAATCTGAAGCTATATGCTCCTAAAATTTGCTTACGCCTTACACAAAATGCAGGACACTCACACAAGAGGTGTTTTATTGATTCCTTTTCCTCCGCATTATGACAGCTCATACAATAGTCATTATACTTCGCACCAATAGCTTTTTCAAAATCGGCTATCAGGCAGCGACCCGTTATAGCAGATATCAGGAGTGATATCTGGCGTCTCGAGAACACTAGCATATCTAGTGTGCGGTTTAAGTTTAAATGGGCCATATTTGCTTGGTGTCGTTACAACCCTTACAATTCTCCCATCGAACATTTGCCATCATTACAGCCTTCTCACGCAGTAAGAGCTTGCAGGTAGCCAGAGGAATACCAACAGATTCTAGTTCCCCTGGAATATGTAAGGTAGTTCCTAGCCATGCTAGCTCATCTGCTTCGCAGTTCCCCGGTATGTTCCTATGGCCAGGCACCCATATTAGGTGAATATTGTGCTGGTCAGCCATCTCATTGAGCGATTTGCGGCAGTCGATGGCCGTTTTCGAGTTGAGGAACGCAGAGTCCAAGGATTTTATTGCAGGTTGACTGTCTGAGTATATATTAATGCCGATATTCCTTGGATCATTATTTCTCAGCCAATTCACAACTTCTCTTATTGCCAATATTTCAGCCTGAAAAATACTACAGTGATCAGGTAATCTTTTCGCTATTCGAAGTTCCAGATCTTTAGAATATACTCCGAAACCCACTTGGCCATCCAATTTGGAGCCATCAGTGTAGAAATCTATATATCTTTTATTCCCCGGGGTCCGTGTACACCACGCCTCACTGTTGGGGATTAGAGTCTCAAACTTTTTGTCGAAAAGTGGACTCGCCAAAGTGTAATCCACTACGTTAGGCACATCTGGCATTATTTTGAGGACCGAACTGTGACCGTAACTTGTTTCCGACCACAGCGATAGCTCGCGTAACCGCACAGCCGTTGTTGCCGCTGACTGTTTGGCCAAAATGTCTAAAGGCAATAGATGCAGTATGACATTAAGGGAGTTTGTTCCTGTCTTGCTGAATGCACCTGAGATACACAAGCACGCCATACGCTAAACTTTATCTAAACTTGTCGGCTGGTGAAGTGCCGGCCACCAGACTACAACACCATATAGCATTATAGGTCTAACCACTGCCGTGTATAGTACAATGTACAATTTTTGGTTTTAGTCCACACTTTTTCCCTATTGCCTTTTTGCACGAGTATAAAGCTACCGTTGCTTTCCTCGCCCTTTCTTCAATATTAAGCTTAAAGTTCAGCTTCCTGTCCAAAATAACGCCAAGGTATTTTGCACACTCCATAAAGGGAATTTCAATACCCCCTAAGGAAATGGGCCTAACCGTGGGAGTTTTGCGATCTTTGCAGTACATGACTAGTTCTGTCTTTGCAGGATTTACCCCAAGACCATTGTCTTTCGCCCATTTCTCAGTCAATAAAGCTGACTAGTTCATGTAATGCGGTCTCAGTAGACCTGCCCTTCGAGTATGCATGTTGTCGTTTCGAAAGCAAACTTGAATCGACGCTAGTTCTAAGATAAATATCTATCATCCTCTCCAGAGTCTTAAGTAGGAATGATGATAAGCTGATTGGTCGGAAATCCTTCGCATTCGAGTGAGAGGCTTTTCCCGCTTTAGGTATGAAAACGAATTTTGATTCCCTCCACTTTCGTGGAATATATGCTAAGTTGATACATCCTATATATATCGCCGACAACCAGGGGATAATTCGTTCAGCCACCGCTTGTAACTCCGCCGGAGTAATTCCATCAGGTCCGGGGGATTTGAATGATCCAAAGCTATTTAACGCCCATTTTATTCTAGATTCTGATACAATTTCCTCGATAGGAAACGACCGCTGAGCCACTGTGGCACTGCCAGTGCATGGTTCAAACGTCTGATTTCCGGGAAAATGTGTGTCCAATAGTACCTCCAGCGTCTCCTCACTGGACGTTGTCCAATTGCCTTCCGATGTTTTAATGAAACCTGGAGCGGAGCTCGTGGATGCTAGCACCTTCCGTAGTCTGGAAGCCTCGGACGTATTCTCAATGCTGCTGCAGTAATCATTCCAAGAGTTATGCTGAGCCTTTCTCAGTTCTCGCTTGTATCCTCTCAGATTCTTCTTGTAAGCGTCCCAATCCACAGGAGCTCTGGTGGACTTTGCTTTGTTAAAGAGCTTCCTGCACGATTTCCTCATATTACCTAACTCCGTAGACCACCATGGTGGTCGATTATCCCCCCTTGGCTTCCCTTTAGGGCATGCAGCTTTCAGTGAAATGTTGAAGGCCTTAGTAATCCGCTCCACTGCGTGTTCGATAACTTGCACAGTGCTCATATTTGTCTCTGGTATTTCCGGTATCATCATATTGAACGATTCCCTATACCTATTCCAGTCAGCTTTCCTAACATTTTGCGGAAATATGGTCTTGGTGGTATGAACATCAAATTTGAAACTGATGTAGCGATGATCTGAGAAGCTGTGTTCACTTAAAACCTGCCACTCAGATATCATTTAATTCATTTCTTGCGAGGCCAAGGTGATGTCCAAAACCTCTTGCCTGTTTTTAGTGACAAAGGTTGGGGCATCTCCCTTGTTGCAAACTACCAGATTAGTACGCAAAATAAACTCTATTAGCGACTCGGATGTTAATTAAAAACCAAAAAAAAAAAAACAACCTCGACTTACTTTGGGAAAGTTGTGAACTCAAATGTAAATGAAAACTCATCGTTTCTAATTCTATGGCCACCACTGTATTTCGAAGCATACATCGATACATTTCCAGATTTTCTCCCACAAATTATAAATTTAATTCAATTTGACTGCCAATCAAAGTTTCAATATGGCGACTAACATTTTTTTTGTAATACTAAAACTACCTTACAAACAAACTTAAGGTCTGAGATGACAATGGCTGCTTCTTTTGTAGTGTCTTTCGATATTGGGAATTTAGATATCGCCATGGACATGGTTTGGGTAGGTATATTTCGCATCAGAGTTGGGGATTGTTATAGTGTCACTAAGGAGTCTATGGCAGTGATTGGGATAAAATCGAACTTTGAAATGTTGGCATTTCGCAAAAAACGTGAATTTGAAATAAAATTAGATGTTTGCGTATATTTTTTACATATACTGCTCAAGTGATGGGATTGAATGCAATGGTACAAAATCTGAAAGGCAAATGTACATTTAAAAAGTATGAAAATCCAAAACCAAAAGTATTTTTGAAAGCGATTTAATTCCAAATCCTTTTCTTTTCTTAGGAATAGAATTAAAATATTTGCTTTGAGTAATTGAAATTCCGGGATTTTTGGCCAATTTTGTGAAAGATTCGGGACACTTCCTGGAGACGAAATTCCGGGACAATCCAGGCGAATCCCGGCCATCTGGCAAGCCTAACCACAGTAGTGGTGAAGAGTATAAATAGAAAGATTGTAATTATATTTATATTCCAAAGCTTTTTCGCAAGTTTTAGAATGGTCCAACTCAGGATGTGTGTAACATAAATTTATACAACGAAAGAATTCATTTACATATTTTATTAAAGTTGTCTGCGAATTTTGCAAATTTTACGAACGACTTTTTACGAATACACGAAATATATACTAAATATATTATATTAACTTTCCATCGTAAGAAGTTAGTGCTGTGAAACATTCGTGATTCGTCGTGATTCCGACTAATAATCGAAGTCACGAGAATTCTCGTGAGTCTAAAAATTATTAACCGTCTTTAAGAGTTCTGTTTGCGTGAACGTATCAGTATTTCGTAAATATGCTTGAGATAGAAAGAGTTCCTCTAACACGTCACACGTTAGACTCACAATGAAAATGTTCATTTTTACTAAGAGAATTCTTTGAGTGTAGTTTCCACACAAAAAATAAAAAAATCGTTTGACCAAAAACACTAGTATTTAGATAAAGGTACTTACCTGCGAAAAAAATAAAATATGATGCGCCAAAAATGTTGTTAATGTAATCATTTCGACTCGCGGTACCGATACCACGGTTTATTTGCGGGTAAATTCGACCATGTATGTTACTTACGAAGTTTCTTAATAATAAAAATAAATGACATTTTATTGTTTTTATTTATTTATTTTTCGTTACGTAGCAACGTCATTAACCGTTTTATCAGGCAATTACACATTATACTTAAATCAATAACATTTACCTTGGTCCAATTGAACATAGTAATTGATGTGTTGTGAATTCAATTACCATGGAATTTTGATAGTTTTGCCAGTTTTTCATTCAACCAATTATTTTCATATTTGACTTAATAAAAATCGTATTTGATATAATTTTTTCAGTCAATTATGCCAATAAATGATTTTTATTTTGCTTCAGTTTTTTCTGTGTATGTACAATGTACGACTTTTTCACCAAAACACTGTATTAAAAGTGCTAAAATATATTACTATGACGATTAAATTTTTATAAAATCTTGTCAAGTTATCTATGGAAAAGATGCAGGCCATTGATTACGAAACATTTCATATTTATAAAATCATTGATTCAAAAAAGTAGCCGCGAAAGCAAGCTGGTTTACTGCGTGGAAACCAAATATATACTCAAAACGAGTAAGCAAAGTCTGAAGTAGGACGGGGCCGACTATATTATACCCTTCACCACTATGTATACCAAAATTGTTGATACCATCTTAACACCTTCAAATTTGTTGGCAGCTATATAAAGGTTTATATTCCCATATACAAATATTGAAATATGAGCGATTTGGATATTTTTCAAATTTTACAAAATCTCTAGACTCAAAATTTAAATTGGTTAGCCTTGCTATTATGTTGAGGTCATTTGATGACCCAAATCGTATTTATCATTACCGCATTTCTTACTGGTGGAATATAATTAAAAGTTCTTACTACCCAGTAAATGAATTTTTGAAATATTCTGAATTCTATAAGATTTGATAAAATTTTATGTTTGTAATACTTTTTATTGTATACATATAACAGGTTGGGGTTATTTTATGACCCATATATAATATATGTCTTCATTGTATGTTTTTTCAATTTCCCTTACACCTTTTTCGTGTTTTACATTGCAACTAACCAAAACAGAAAGGACAACAAGATTTCAAGGTAATTATTTGTATTTCTGTGCTAATATTTATAGCGATCTTCTGTCATTTTATGAAGTTATTTTCAAGTCTTTCAAGTCTTTACGATAGTTTCTATTGAAGAATTTTATCCTTGAAGATGAAGCAAGTAGTGATGGTGATCCTAGTTTTGTACTTGAAGAAGAATGCTTCAGAACAATCAATTTCTAGTGGCATAGAAGAAAACAATTCATCGGCCGTAACAATTTTTTTTTTATTTATTTAAGCAAATATATATTTGATGCTTAACTTATACTACAACTAGTCTCTATTATGAAGAAGTGACTAACCAATAGTTTATTTATTAACATCAGTAGATTTATTGAATTTAAAATATCCTAAGTTTCATATAGTCGAACTAGGACAATTATTGTAAATTTTTCATTGGTATTGAGGCTTCCATATATTAAAGCGAGTTAATAAATCGTGTGGTTTGAAACGGCGCAATCTTCTATGTTGATTGGAAGTTTGGAGTAAATTTCGGGCTTCGCGATTAGTATGGTTCTGGAGGCGGATAAGATGTTTTTCTGCAAATCTAGAGATTTCCTCTTTGATTGTGTTCATTTTTAAGTCTCGGTGGAGATCACTATTTCGGACATACCATGGAGCGTTTACTGCGCTTCTTATCACTTTGTTTTGAATCCTTTGTATTTTTTTCGATAGAACTGTTTGCCGCACATCCTCATAGCTGAATGCCATAAATCCATATTGGCTTTAATGCTTGTTTATATATTAAGAGTTTATTATCTGTGGAGAGGACTGAATTTTTTCCGATCAACCACCTTAGCTTGCGGTATTTAATATTTAGTTCTTCACACTTTTTATCAATATGAATTTTGCAATTTAATTTTGTAACGAATGACACTGAAGTTTTTGAAATTTTGGAGGAAAATGCTGTTTTCGTTTTAACGCACAGTCAATTAGCCTCTGGCTACCTGCAAGCTCTTACTGCGTGAGAAGGCTGTCATGATGGCAAATGTTCGATGGGAGAATTGCAAGGGTTGTAACGACACCAAGCAAATATGGTCCCATTTAAACTTAAGCCGCACACTAGGTATGCTAGTGTTCTCGAGACGCCAGATATCACTCCTGATATCTGCTATAACGGGTTGTTGCCTGATAGGCGATTTTGCAAAAACTATTGGTGCAAAGTATAATGACTATTGTATGAGCTGTCATGATGCGGAGGAAAACGAATCAATAAAACACCTCTTGTGTGAGTGTCCTGCATTTTGTGTAAGGCGTAAGCAAATTTTAGGGGCATAGAGCTTCAGATTACTAGCGGATCTTTATGAAACTTTACATAATATATCCGAAAATACTGGTTTTCTCTTAGCGTAAGAGAGCCACAACATAGTTGAACGCTCATATGTATACAATACAAGCAGACCATACAAACAATACGAGCGAAAAAAATATAACTGTGTTTGGTTCGTTCAGTCCAGTTTGAGTCGCCGTCGTGATCGGAAGATTATTTACTACTGGAAAGGTTGACGAAATAATACAACATTGACCACCCTTCAGTTGCTCATGTTTATAAATAAAATAACATACTATACAGTTATGTTTTTTGCTTGCTGGACTTTATTAATGTATTGGCCTATTAACAGGTTGGCTGATAAGTCCCCGGTCTAACAAAGAAACACACATTTTTTGTCAAAATTCGTTTTTATTATTCAACATAGTTCCCTTCAAGAGCGATATAACGATTTAACGACCTTCAAATTTTTTGATACCATTTTGGTAGTATTCCTTCGGTTTTGCCTCAAAATAGGCTTAGTTTCGGCGATTACCTCTTCATTGCAGCCAAATTTTTTCCCTGCGAGCATCCTTTTGAGGTCTGAGAACAAGAAAAAGTCGCTGGTGGCCAATCTGGAGTATACGGTGGGTGGGGAAGCAATTCGAAGCCCAATTCATAAATTTTTGCCATCGTTCTCAATGACTAGTGGCACGGTGCGTTGTCTTGGTGGAACAACACTTTTTTATTCTTCATATGGGGCCGTTTTGCCGCGATTTCGACCTTCAAACGCTCCAATAACGCCATATAATAGTCACTGTTGATGGTTTTTCCCTTCTCAAGATAATCGATAAATAAACAGAGGCCATTACTTTGCCAGCGGACTTTTGAGTCTTTCCACGCTTCGGAGACGGTTCACCAGTCGCTGTCCACTCAGCCGACTGTCGATTGGACTCAGGAGTGTAGTGATGGAGCCATGTCTCATCCATTGTCACATATCGACGGAAAAACTCGGGTGTATTACGAGTTAACAGCTGCAAACACCGTTCAGAATCATCAACACGTTGTTTTTTTTGGTCAAATGTGAGCTCGAGCGGCACCCATTTTGCACAGAGCTTCCGCATATCCAAATATTGATGAATGATATGACCAACACTTTCCTTTTATATCTTTAAGGCCTCTGCTCGCTCGATCAACTTCATTTTACGGTCATTCAAAATCATTTTGTGGATTTTTTTGATGGTTTCGTCGGTAACCCCCTCTTTCGGGCGTGCACTGCGTTCACCGTCCTCCGTGCTCATTTCACCACGCTTGAATTTTGCATACCAATCAATTATTGTTGGTTTCCCTGGGGCAGAGTCCGGAAACTCATTATCACGCCAAGTTTTTGCTTCCACCGTATTTTTTCGCTTCAGAAAACAGTATTTTATCAAAACACGAAATTCCTTTTTTTCCATTTTTTTCACAATAACAAAAGTTGCTTCACAAAAGACGTTCTATCTCACAAACTAATTGACTTGCAAACGTCAAATTTTGACACGAATCATTTGAAGGTAGGTACTATATAAAAAAATATGCATTTAATACTAGCGACGCCATCTATGTGTCAGACCGGGGACTTATCAGCCAACCTGTTATGTATGATAACAATTAGGGCAAACAAAAACCAAAAGAGAAAAGGAGAAAGTTACATTTAATGTATGAAGTTTTTAATATATATTATGTAAAAGTACATATTTTTCAGTTTGGGAAAATATGATGTATAATTCATATACACGGTTGAAAAAGACTGTTTTTCATATGTTTGGCTATAAACATTATATGTTTGGAACACAAATTTTTAAACACAATATTTTTGTTGCAAGCATATAATGTTCATAAACTAACATAACATGTTTGGGACATATATGTTAATATGTTAGAACATATTATGTTTGGGACATAAAATGTTTGTAAATATAATATGCTTGGATGCAAACATATATTAATTTAGAAATAGAAAGAAAATTAGAAAGTTGCTAAGAACTAAAAAATCTCGTGGAAGTGAGAAAGATGTGGGAGAATATACAATTAGGCAGAAACAAAATTTTGAGCATTCAGGTCGAAAACCTATGTTGTTAGCACCTATATTACCTGTTTATTTTCATAATTCATTATGATTGTAAATATATAAATAAATAAATAAAATTTTGAGCACAATATTGTTTGGGAGAATTTTTTTAAGCATATAATATTTTTGGGTGCAAAATGCTTCCAAACATATTATATGTCCACATAATAACATATTGTTTTTTGGAAGACAACATTATTGAATTTGAATGCAAAAATACAAAATGTTTGGAACTTAGACTACCCAAACATATATGGTTTACACCAATATGCTTTCAAACATATTATATATTGGAAGAGATCAAACATATAAATGTTTGGGCAATACCCAAAAATGTATATGCTTGAAGCAAAATATGTTTGGGAGTATATGTTACAGAAGCGATTTTTTGTGAGCGTGTATAAACTAAAAATTTTCAATAATATAATATATTCATTAGTAGTCACTCAAAACCAGTATTTTTTTAAATTATGGACTTTTTTGGACTTTTTTTTACTCATCTTTTGTAAAAAAACATTAATTGAACGTACACGCAAAGAAAAAAACATTTTCGAAAACGTGCACCGAAAACGTTTTTCTTTTGTTAGAGCTTTTTGAATTTCTTCGAAAATTTTAAACTTTTGTCAACAAAAAAATTCGTTTGTAAAAAAAATGTATTTTTCAAATAAAAAAAAAATATATTTTTGAACTAACAACAAAGTCCATTTCGTTTATATGAAACATTGTTCTTTTCTCATTTACAGTTCCATAGTAAAAATAATTAATATAGTATATAGTAGTAATTCGGAATCTTCCGAACATATCTGGGATATATGTAAAAAAAACACAAAACAACTTTTTGGTGGTCGGTTGAATTAGGGATTGAACTCACGACCCTTGGTATGCAAGACTGACGTACTCACCATTGCTTCACGGTGCCAAACCATATAAATATATTTGTTTTATTGTTAATGACAATAACAGCTACCAGTGGATAGTGTGTTGGCTTACAAATTATATTGTCCGCGGTTCGATTCCCCGTTCAGGCGAAAGGTAAAATTTAAAAAGTTTATAATATCGAATAATTTCTTCTACTTTGTTTGTATATTGTTTTTTGAATTAGTCTTTATGAAATATTTTTTACATCATGTAAAAGAATAAACGGTTATCACAAAAAGTATATGATTTTCTTTCAAATAAACTTCCTTACAGCGAAAAGCAAATGAGAACCGATCTTCGTTTGGAAGGAACGAATTATTTTTTGCGTGTATATATAGTCTATTAATTTTTAGCTAGGGGGGCTATATGTGTATAATTTTATCCCAATTTTCAGTTCATTTAACCAACTAACACAAACAATTATTAAAGTCAAGAAAACTTTCTCCAAACATAATAATCCCATGAACTAAAATAGAATTAAATTGGCTTTAGTTCACTTTTTTGTTGAGTGTACTGCAAACAATTGTAAACAAGAATTTCCAGTGTGTAGTTCTCAGGGACAAGAATTTCCCTAATTGCTAATCACAAAGTAATACTTTGAGATACCTCTGGGACGTGAACAATAGCATGTACATCGAATAAAGATACGGCTCCTTTTTTCTCAGAATAAACAAATTAAAGGGTTAATGTAAAATTATTACACTAACATTAATGAGACCAAACACATTTTTTTACACGGGAACAGATACAAAACATACTTCTCTGTTCGGGTTTATTGCTACAAAATTTAAGTATTTATATATACTGTAATGTGCACGACTAATAATTCGTTTTTGATGCAGGTTTTCATATCTTAGATAAGCATCGTAGAACTTGGAAAGAGGTAGGACTGCGGGAGTCTTTTACTCCGCTAGCAAACAGTCGTTGGGGGGTTGGTGTCCTGCTCCAGCCAAGACTTGTTCCCAATACAGATATTATTGTAGACTCCCTTTTTATTTACTAAATACGAAACTAAATAGGAGCGAAATTAATGGAAATAAATTGAAAATAATTTGAACTAAATTTAACAAAAACAACAAAATAGAAAAAAGATCCCCAGCCGTTTAATATAAAAAAAGAAAGATTTGAAATTGAAGTGAAATGTTACTAGTATTATTCAGAAATCTAAATTTAAGGTATTTCTCTGGTGTCATGAGAAATTGCCTCGTAACCCTCGCCAACCATAATCCTATTTGGCCTATTTTATAGGATCCCATAAGCTAATCAGCACTCACATTTTACTTACACATCCCTGTTGTAGGAGAACATCGATAAAACTTTACCAATTAATGTTAGAAGTCAAATATCTCAGTTTTCACATTATATCAAAATTCAGGAAAAATTATTAAAGAAATGGAAAAATTATTTACACTATTTTTTTTTTAACATAACGTACTTATATAGTTAGCAATACGAGTACCTATACATATTAATAATTTTGATAATAATTTTTAACTTTAATAAGCAAAATTCAAAACGATCACGTTGACTCTAATTTTTGACTACCCCATGGGTTAATCAATCATTAATTTTGGATTAGAAATAATAAAAAATCACGGTAATCAAGAAAAAAATTAAAACAAATGAAAAGATACAAAATCAGATACTACAGAGACTAAAAAAGAAAGTACGTGTGGGTGATAATCGAAACAAAATAGAAAATTATATTAAATTATAGCAACTCATACCAACAATTACACTGTGATAGAGTATAACTGAGAGCGTAATTTCTCTTTCTCTCACTCTCTGTAACATCCCAGCAAAAAATTTGGAAGTTCTTCCAAAGGCACAACTTCAAAAGCACTTCCAGAAGATGCACTCTTTTTTAGAACATGTTTTTTTTTCATAGTTTTAATGGATAATTTTAACTTTTTTTGTTTCAAATAGGCTGCAAACAGAGCAAGAATTCATCAAATGGTAAAATCATTTAAATTTTGTCGAAAAAATGCTAAATCCAATCTGAAAATATTGCGAATTTTTGAAAATATTTGAGGTCAAACGTTTCTGACAAGCGTTAGAATCCATTAAAAATTATAAAAATTATTTATTTGACAAAATATCACAGAATTTTTTAATTTACATCCAAAACATTGAATTGGGATCACACCTAAAGAAGTGATGCAAATTCAGTGCAACGGCTGTTGAAATGAAGAACTTCCGTCCTATGACAAGTCCATGTTAAATTCATCGCTTCTGCGTCAAGTTTGCATCACTTCCGGATCCAAAAAGAACATTTCCATTACTTTTTTGGAGACGCTTTTTTTGTTGGGATGTGATTGAGTGAACGAATTGAAATGCAAGAAAAATATCATGAATGAAATAATAGGAAAAAATAAACACAACACTTACCCCTGATCATGGTGAAGGCCTCCGCTACGATCTGGTTGCTGGTGCTATTATGTATGCATGGATGTACGGACATACATATATTTTCTGTGATCGATGATTATTTGTTCTTGCATGAAATTTTTAAAATGTTTTCATTATGAGATTTTTGATGTGATATTTAGTTATAAGTAGTTGAAATTTTGTTAGTGTTTTGAATATTTGCTTTTTCCATTTTATACAAATTTTACATTATTTATTTCATGAAAATTATTTTAAACTATAATAGATTAAGGCAATTTTTGGTTTTTACTATTATGATTTCTTTACATTCAGTCAGAGAGAATAGACATTAGAGTTTGTGCAAATGCCACAAATAAAAATTTGTTTTTGGAATATTTTAAGATTTTGCTTTTAACATCATTTAGGGAGAAAAATTCTTTTTTAAAAAATTGTCATTATTTTTACATAAAGAAAACTTGAAAATTTTAATTAAATTCTACTGTGAAACACTAAAGGGTGTTCATTATTGGACAAATTTGATTGGACAAATCCCAATCCAATCAAATTAGTATGTAAAATATTTTAAAATTATAGTTTGGTAGAATTTTTTATATTTTAGGTATTCATTAAATTTGATTTTAAATTTTGTAGATTGAATTTGTCTGTGATTTTATGTGTTTGTGGACGTTTCTAGGCAAAGTTTTACATTTTGGAAAAATGTAGTTTGGTTGGAAAAATTTGTATATGCGGAAAAGCACCTTTAGAAATATTTTTTGATAGCTCAGACGCAAGATTTGAGGTCGAAGAGACCCCAAAAAATGTACTTTAGATTTGGTAGCGTAATGGTTTAGTCTTTCAATTCCCATGCTGGGTACGATTTGTGTGTCAAATAATGAAAACGCCGTTGTTGATATGACGATGTCTTAATTACTCCTTTGGCTAATGGTGTCTCTCAACTTTTGACATGGAGGGATTATTCTTCCGTGATAAAAAATGCCAATTCCATAAAACTTTTAACAACTTTGGAGAGGTTAGATAACCGAAATTTAGATGTGTCCAGAGAATCGTCTTGATGCACTGCTACCCTGTGGGTAGCGTGATCTCAGATTGTTAGGAGATGATGCGTGGGTCTTATTGTACTTCGGATGACCACGTTCAATAAATTTGTATGGTGACAATAATCGACAACGTGACCCAACGATATTGACCAAAATCTAAAAATTATATTTTCATAAATATCACGTCGTGGAATTGATTAATGCAAATAAAACAAATCAATTTGGGCGAGAGAGAACTTAGCATTGCCAATCAAACTGAGTCCTTGAAGGTCCTTGATACGCAAATGTATCTTTTGGATAAATTGCTAGGATAAATTAAATATAGGGAGCAATTTTGATGCTTAGAAAAATAAAATTAATTTAATTATGATTCGAAAAAATTTTATGGTTCATCCGTGACACATATAAATGGTATGTGTCACGGATGAACAATCGGCCTACACATATGTGCTAGAGATATGAATGGAATGATGTACATAAGAAATAAATAGTGATGGATACAACAGAAATACAAGTTTTTAAGAAAATGTAACAAAACTTTTTATTTTATTCACTTTAATGTCAACTTTTTTAATTATTTTAAATACATTCCTATTACTGAATACAAAAGTACAGAAACTTAAAATAATTCTTTGAATATAAAGATTTGGCAGATATTAATACAAGGGCTCAATTGTGAACAATTATGACCCCTAGCGGAAAAGTCGTATTTGATTTCTATCAGCATTTTGTGTGACCTCCTCGTGCTTTCTTAACTGCTTTTATTCTTTTTGGCATACTTTTTACGAGTTTAGTTAGCACTTCTGGGTCAATATTTACCCTGGCTTCAATAGAACGGTCCCAAAGTTCATCAAGGGTCTTAGGCGGATGCTTTTTAGCAAAAATCTTTCTTTTTTAAAATAGACCAAAAATGTTCGATTGGGTTTAAATCGGGCGATTGGGGAGGCCAATCTAAAAGCTTGATACCATTTTCTTCGAACCACTTTTTTGCCTTTTTCGCAGTACGCTTAGGATCGTTATCTTGCATAAAGGTGTCGTTTTGTCCTGGTTTCAAGCCGAATATGTCCAGACTTGAAGAATGGTTCTTATTCGGCGAAGTACTCCAAGCTGGTTTCCATGGCTAATAATCCACTGGCTTTCAAGCTTCTACGAACAGTTTTGGTACTCAAGTTTAAGTTATGTTCCTCATTTAATATTTGCTTCACCTCAACAGCTGTATTTACTGCACCGGTAACGATCAATCGCTTAGCTTCGCGTCTATCAGCCGGCGAAAGTTTTTTTGGGCGACCTGCTGGGTTACCAATAATTTCCAAATTATTCAGATTTTTTATTTTATTTATAAATCGAACTGATATGTTATATTTTTTAGCGATCTCTCGATATGGGACTCCTTCTCTTAATCTTTTAGGACATTCTGTTTCAAAAGAATACGCAAAAATAAACTAAATAGATAAGAAATCCAAAATATTGGTGAAAAATCTGTAAGAAGGTATCGTCTAATAGTTATGTATTTTACTTACTTTCTTAATCAAATCCACAAACAACAATTTAAGTTCATTGTCATTGTTAGAGAACATTAACACAGGGTCAATATTGTTGACATATGTGGATTTACCGTTACATGAATATAAAACTAGAAGAAGAGTAAATTTCGAAACGAAAGATTCCATATTATCACTAACTAGTCCCTTGACCATAGAAAAAGTATTAGAGTTGCAAAGTGTCTATCTTTGATGTATATTTTTTTACATTAATGTTTTCTCTATAATTTCGTAAACAATTTTGTACCTTTCTGCATATTCCGTTCAAAACATTTGCAACTAGCCCTACCATTAAATAAATCTATGTATATCTCCCGTAATAAGAATTTTATAGTTTAGCTTCCACTTAAAAAATTATCCATATTCCAAATTCTTATTGGATAATATATAACAAATTAAGGAACTGTATATTTCTTTTAATAGTTTAAAATTAGTGCGGATTTTTAATTGATTTACATAAAAAATATACAACATGAGTGGTAAAAGGATGATCTATATTTATTCTACATCTGGAGACGCAACCATTTTTTTGAATCTATATTTTTTATGTTACAGCAATTCCTACAGGTGAGTACTAAGTTCGAGTTTATATGTTCGGGTTTATATGTCTTCGCTACAAAATTTAAATATAACTTGATGGAGAATAGCCCAAAGCAAGTTTTTTATAATGGATTATTAAAGAAAACTTATCATGAAAATTGGTGTTTATTAATGAAAATACATTTATTTCGAAACATTTTAGAAACTGAGATGTGAATGATGTGATGTTAGAAAAATCAAAAACGCTTTTTATTGATAAAAAAAAAATAAATAACTCAAAAACAAATAAAAAATTAAGGAACTGTATATTTCTGTTAATAGTTTAAAATTAGTGCGGATTTTTAATTGATTTACGTAAAAATATACAACATGAGTGGTAATAGGATGATCTATATTTATTCTATATCTGGAGATGCAACCATTTTTTTGAATCTATATTTTTTATGTTACAGCAATTCCTACAGGTGAGTACTAAGTTCGAGTTTAGCCGCTAAAATTAAAAATAAATCACTAAGAAAAGTATAAAATTATATGTCTTCGCTACAAATTTAAATATATCTTGATGGAGAATAGCCCAAGGCAAGTTTTTTATAAAGATTATTTTTTTATAATGTATTATTAAAGAAAACTTATCATGAAAATCGCGATTCTAGCCGCTAAACTCGAACTTAATATCAGCCTTAAATACTAAATGCTATAGTGACAAGGAATTATGTATAATTTTATAATATTTTTTATTTCAAATATATTCTGAGAATAATTTCAAAAATGTCCCATTAGTCCATGGATATGATTCTATTAATGTACCTACTGGATGTATTTTTCAATGTGGTAAGTTTTTCTATAAACAGTATTTTGTCCGTTTTTAATAAAACCAAAATTTCAATTTATTCGGATATGTTCTGGATTTCCCTTCAAAAAGTTTTCACCTTCCACTTTGATTTCCCCCCAAAAATTTTTGGTTGTTCTTGTTTTCCCGTGAAACAAGATTTTTCGAAATCGCTTGCCGAAAAATCATAAAATCATATGATTTGCAGAGAAAAATATAAACATATAATCAAATATGTGGCACAATTCTTTTATTTCTAGGTTTGTGGTAAAATGTTAAGGAAACACGAAGAAACTCATGTTCTGCAATCTAAAGAAAAACTACTGGATTGTAAAATACTTATAAAAATTATTAAATCGTTCTTACATTTTTGGCCAATTATCTTTTGTTTACTATTGTAAGAGTTCAGAGTCAAGTTCCAAATTTGAGGAACCAGGATTGCACGCAAAACATTTAACGCCTTTGGAAAAAATATTTATATTCGCACTAAAATCTATTGCAAATGTAATTTATGAATTTTCATCGTCCTTTAAATTCGCAAAATGGGTATTATTTTGTATTTTATGCTTCTATAAATAAATAAAAACAAATAATTTTGTGAAGCATACATTTTTTCTCTCGACGGCGACAACTCCTAACGCAGTTTATTATAATTGACTGACTCTTGCGTGCGGCACTTTGCAGAAGTTATGTTGCCCAATCGTTTATAGCAAATCTGTGATCAAAAATATTGTTTTAATTTGTCTTATCTGGTTCAAAAATGTGTTTGTTTTCTATTTAAAATTTAAGCATTATCATATTCATACATACTTCGTTGTAATCTAAATAGCATTAATACACATATTTTCAATTACAAAAGTTTCAATGCGTTCTCTCAAAATCTTGCAACACTGTCGTTTCGAACATGCATTAAATCAGCTGCTTTTAAGCAACCACCATTTTTTTGCAACATGTGAAAGGGGAATCTTGAATAATTTGTGGTATATTTTTAAATCGGGTTTTTAAATGGCTTTCATGTTATTTTATCACCCAATATTTATGAAGTATGTAGAAAACATATGAAAAATTGAAAATAAATGATTCACTTTGGTTTTAAATCCTTCGTTTTGCAAATATAAAAGATTCCACTAAAAATCGTGTACTGGGTTTCACATGAACGACTTGCAGTGAATTGTTCCCGTAGGGGTTGTTCTGCATGCAACTTTTCACCTCACAGATGGGAGAACTTTGCACGGACAATTTTTTTATTGCATTCTTCTATATTTGCAAAACGAAGGATTTAAAACTAAAGTAAATTATTTATTTTGAATCTATCATATGTTTTCTATGTGCTTCATAAGTATTTGATGATAAAATAGCACAAAAGACCTCTTAAAAACAAAATTTAAAAATGCATCACAAATTGTCCAAGATTCCCCTCTCACTTGTTGCAAAAAAATGGTGGTTGCTTAAAAGCAGCTGATTTTGTGTAAGTTCGAAATGACGGTGTTGCAAGAGTTTGAGAAAGCGCATTGAAACTTTTATAATTGAGAAAAATAATGATATTGCTTGTTAATTGTTAACGAATTTTGTATGAATACGATTAGTCTTACATTTAAAATAAAAACAAATTACTTTTTGAATGAAATCAAATAAATGAAAACAATATTTTTGAACCCAAAATTTCTTTAAACGATTGGGCAACATTACATCTGCAAAGCGTCACAGGCAAGAGTCAGTCAAGCATAATAAACTGCGGCAACATTTCTCGCCGTCGGTACAAAAATATTTTACTTCAAAAAAATTATTTATTTTATTTACTAAAAAAGCATAACATACAAAATATTCGGCAATTTTGAATTTGTAATGCGATGAAAATTAATTAATTTCATTTGTAGTCGATTTTAGTGCGAACATAACGATTATTTCTAACGGCGTTAAAAGTTTTTGCGCATCGTCTTAAATCTTCAAATTAGTTGCTCGTCTCTGAACTCTTACAAAAGTAAACAAAATTAAATTGGTAAACATGTAAGTACATATTTGTTTATTTTTTATAAATATTGTATATCGTACTATTTATCGTTTAGGTCTTCTCGAAAAACTATCTACCACGATGAGATTCTGATAGCCAATGAATAGTTCCTTATAAATAAGTAAAATGAAATATATGAATATAACTACATTCTATTATAGTTGATGTTGTGTAAATGCTCGGATTCGTCAACTTCATCATCATTGTCCATAGGTAAAATTAAAGAATCGTCATCTTCCATAGCCACATTAAAATGTTTGCATATGTTATGCAATGGACAACAAACATTAACAATTTTAACTACCTTTATTGGCTTGTAGTATAGTGCCATTTGTAAGCATCTAAATCGACTTTTGCAATTTCCAATAGTTCTTTCGACAATGTTTCTTGCGGCACAATGGTGTTTATTAAACCGGCGTTGGTGTTGATTCTCAGGACTTCTGTAAGGTGTTAAAAGTTATGGTTCTAAGCCGTATCCGGAATCTCCCAAAAGCCAGCTGTTTTTTGTACGATTACACGCAAAGAAAAAAAACGTTTGAAAAACGTGTACCGAAAACGTTTTTCTTTTGTTAAAGTTTTTTGAATTGCTTCGAAAATTGTAAACTTTTATCACCAAAAAATTTTTTTCAATAAAAAAAGTTATTTTTGAAACAACTACACAGTCCATTTCGTTTATATCAAACACTGTTCTTTTCTGACTTTAGGTCTTTAATAAGACACATTTTACAGTTCAAAATTTAATATACTACAATGTAATGTTGAACATTTTTTCGTAATCTTCCGAACATATCTGGAAAATATGTAAAAAAAAAAACAAAAAAAAAGCTTTGGTCGAAGCAGGGATCGAACCCACAACCCTTGGCATGCAAGTCGGATGTAGCAACCACTGCTCCACGGAGCCAAAATAAATGTTTGTTTCTGTTAAATAAACTTTGTTTATTCGGTTCGTGGGCGCCGCAAGCTATGCTATATAATTATAACTTATATTGATATTTATCTATTGATGACCATAACAGGTATATAGCTCAGTGGTTAGTGTGTTGGCTTACAAAGTGCATGGTCCGCGGTTCGATTCTCCGTCCAGGCGAAAGGTAAAAAAATTTTAAAAATTTATAAAACCGTATAATTTCTTCTACATTGTTGGTATTACATGAAAAGGTGTTAAGAACTAAAAAACCTCATGTGTGTGAGAAAGTGTGAGGGTAAATGCAATTAGCAAGAAAACAATGTTTTTTTTTTTTTTTGAGTTTGTCTTTATGAAATTGTTTTTACATCCAGGAAAAGAATAAACGTTTATCACAAAAAGTGTATACTTGTATACATTTGAGCGTAATAATTTTTGAAATCACTCAAATTCCAAATGAAAGAGTCATGACACGAACCAGGCCTACTAGCATCCACGACTCTTATTCTCATTTGGTAGTCACAGACCTAAATTTGACCGAAATTATCAATTAAAGCTAATCAAAGTTTAGTATGAATACGATCATTGCAGTTAGGCTGAAGTAGCCCTTTCTGTTGTAGTATAATGCTTCCTGTTCAGAAGGCTTTATCATACGAACGTGTGTGCCGTCTATGCAGCCGACTATGCCGGGTATACCATAATTTTGAAAAAAATATAACTTTGATGCATTTATTTCTACAGAACTCATATCCATTGTAATCCACGATGGACATATGTGATCCTCTATGGCATTTACAACTTTCCACAATATTTTACAAAACGTAGTTCTTCCAATGTTTAGATACATATCATTGGCTATAACTCCTTGAAAAGAACCAACTGCAATAAACCTTAAAGCAGCCGCCACTTGAATTGGGGCTGGTATGGACCCATGTCCAAGATATGGAGAAATCTTGTCAAGAATAAGCGAAAATCCTTCCTTGTTCAAACGGAATAAGCCCACAAAACTAAAAAAATAAAAGAAGTCAGCCGAGTAAATATTATAAAGTCATCTTACCAAGAATTTGGAATATCCATTGGATTTGTAACATCGCGCAATCGGCGCCTTTGTATCCGTGTGTCAGAAAATGAGTTTCTTCGTATACCATTAACCATTAACAAAAACGAAGCAGGCATTTTGATTTTTTTCAAAAAAATTTGAAAAATACTTAGTTTATGACAACAATGTAAACAACTTGTTTACTTTTTTCTGCAAACCATATGATTTGCAGATTTTCATTTTTCGGCAAGCGAATTCGAAAAATCTTGTTTCACGGGAAACACAGAACATGAATGTCCGTACAAAGTTCTCCCATCTGTGAGGTGAAAAGTTGCATGCAGAACAACTCCTACGGGAACAATTCCCCGCAAGTCTTTCTACCCTTGCAGGTAGACAGGCCTTGTAATGGTAATTTTTTGGAATATTCTTACTATTTAATACTAACTAAGCTGATATCGTTATCGGCTCTAGGAAATACTCTTGAAAACCGTAAGTTAAAAATCAATATGTACGATAGAATTTGATATTATTCTTATATTTTGTATAACTTTGCAATTTAAGATGCTTATAAAACAAATCCGCACAACAAATTTTTTGAAATAAAATACTGGTGGTTATAGCAAATTGACTTGTTTTGTACGAAAAATTTCTTAGTTGCATACAGGCTTGTTGTACCTTTGATTCCTCAATTTCTCTACTTTTTTGAAAATTATACTGACAAACAGTTTATTTCAAACCAATTTCTTAATACCGGTTTCCCAAAAAATTGTTCATTTTCCGGATAGCAGGAATATTTTGAATGAGTTTAAGTATATTCTTCCCACAGCGTAGTAATAGTGAACTAAAATACGATGCAATACATGAACTAATTTATAAGAAAATCATGAACTTATCTAGATGATAAAAATCTTTGGCACCAAATCATGGTCATTCTTACTATGGGTTAGTTAATTATACCCACCACCATAGAATGGTGACGGGGGTATAATAAGTTTGTCATTCCGTTTGTAACACATCGAAATATCGATTTCCGACTATATAAAGTATATATATTCTTGATCAGGGAGAAATTCTAAGACGATATAACGATGTCCGTCTGTCTGTTGTAATCACGCTACAGTCTTCAATAATGAAGCAATCGTGCTGAAATTTTGCTCAAACTCGTCTTTTGTCTGCAGGCAGGCCAAGTTCGAAGATGGGCTATATCGGTCCAGGTTTTGATATAGTCCCCATATAAACCGACCTCCCGAGTTGGGGTCTTGGGTTTATAGAAATCGAAGATTTTATCCAATTTGCCTGAAATTTGAAATCTAGAGGTGTTTTATGACCATAAAGAGGTGTACCAAAAATCGTGAATATCGGTCCATGATTTGGTATAGCCCCATATAGACCGATCTCCCGATTTTACTTCTTGGACTTATAAAAACCGCAGTTTTTATTCAATTTACCTGAAATTGGAAATCTAGAGGTATTGTAGGACCACAAATACGTGTGCCAAAAATTGTGAGTATCGGTCCATATTTTGGTATAGCCCCCATATAGACCCATCTCCCGATTTTACTTCTTGGGCTTCTAGAATCCGTAGTTTTTACCCAATTTGCCTGAAATTGGAAATCTATAGGTATTTTTGGACAATAAAGAGGTGTGCGATGGTCCATGTTTTGTTATGGTCCCCATATAAAACGACCTCCCGATTTGGGGTCTTGGGCTTATAGAAACCGTAGTTTTTATCCAATTTGTCTGAAATTGGAAATCTAGAGGTATTTTAGGACCATAAAGAGGTGTGCCGAAAATGGTGGGTATCGGTCCATATTTTTGTATAGCCCCCAAATAGACTGATTTCCCGATTTTACTTCTTGGGCTTCTAGAATCCGAAGTTTTTATCCTATTTGCCTGAAATTGGAAATCTAGAGGTATTTTCGGGTCATAAAGAGGTGTGCCGAAAACGGTGAGTATCGGTTCATATTTTAGTATAGCCCCCATAAGAACGATCTCCCGATGTAACTCCTTGGGTTTCTAGAAACCGTAGTTTTTATCTGATTTGCCTGAAATTGTAAATATTCTGGTATTTTAAGCTCACAAAAACGTGTATCGGATTAAGTTTTTATCGGTCCATTTGGTAATGCCTCCATATAGACCGACTTCACTTCTTGAGGGTGTAGAAGGCGCACTGATCATGAAAATTTCCAGAATTTACTTCTACAGATTTAAGATTTCAAATCAAGACGTTATTTTATAATTTTCTTGCACACTTACAAGAGATGTTAATGATTCCTCTAAAACTCAAACAAAAATGGTTCTTATAAATCCAGAATCTGACATAGTCCTCATAGGTGAAATCTTTAAATTTATCTTCGGGAAGTGTCCTCAAGTCCTCAAGCCCTCGTGAAATTTCAAAGGAAATCCTAATATTTGGTTCATGGTGGTGTGTATTTAAGATTCGGCCCGGCCGAACTTAGTGCTGTATATACTTGTTTTTCATAAAAAATAGTAAACTTTTTTTCGGTGTAGCACCCTGTAATATTTTCTTCTTTAATGACGTTTTTTTTTGTATTCACATATTTATCCCTAATAGTTATAAGTACCTAAAAGAGAATATATTAATATATTAGAAAAAAGTGACCCCTTCTTTAAGTTAAAATGAACTCATTGAGAAGAAAGTTGAACTTCGTATAGTGCCAAAGACATTTGTATTTTTTTGAACGATGTGATTTTCATTGAAATTAGGTAGAATGCATTCCATATATTAGTTAACATTTCCCTATATTTATGTACCCTTATACTAACAGGTTGGCTGATAAGTCCCCGGTCTAAGAAAGAAAAACACATTTTTTGGCATAATTCGTTTTTATTATTCAACATAGTTCCCTTCAAGAGCGATACAATGATTATAACGACCTTCCAATTTTTTGATACCATTCTCGTAGTACTCCTTCGGTTTTGCCTAAAAATAGGCCTCAGTTTCGGCGATCACCTCTTCATTGCAAACAAATTCTTTCCCTGCGAGCATCCTTTTGAGGTCTGAGAACAAGAAAAAGTCGCTGGGGCCAGATCTGGAGAAAACGGTGGGTGGGGAAGCAATTCGAAGCCCAATTCATGAATTTTTGCCATCGTTCTCAATGACTTGTGGCACGGTGCGTTGTCTTGGTGGAACAACACTTTTTTCTTCTTCATATGGGGCCGTTTTGCCGCGATTTGCCCTTCAAATTATTCCATGCTCATCCAAAAAAACAGAGGCCATTACTTTGCCAGCGGACTTTTGAGTCTTTCCACGCTTCGGAGCCGGTTCACCGGCCACTGTCCACTCAGCCGACTGTCGATTGCACTCAGGAGTGTAGTGATGGAGCCATGTTTCATCCATTGGCACATATCGACGGAAAAACTCGGGTGTATTACGAGTTAACAGCTGCAAACACCGCTCAGAATCATCAACACATTGTTGTTTTTGGTCAAATGTGAGCTCGCGCGGCACCCATTTTGCACAGAGCTTCCGCATATCCAAATATTGATGAATGATATGACCAACACGTTCCTGCGATATCTTTAAGGCCTCTGCTATCTCGATCAACTTAATTTTGCGGCCATTCAAAATCATTTTGTGGATTTTTTTTGATGTTTTCGTCGGTAACCACCTCTTTCGGGCGTCCACTGCCACTGCTTCCGCATATCCAAATATTGATGAATGATATGACCAATACGTTCCTTTTATATCTTTAAGGCCTCTGCTATCTCGATCAACTTCATTTTACGGTCATTCAAATTCATTTTGTGGATTTTTTTGATGTTTTCGTCGGTAACCACCTCTTTCGGGCGTCCACTGCGTTCACCGTCCTCCGTGCTCATTTCACCACGCTTGAATTTTGCATACCAATCAATTATTATTGATTTCCCTGGGGGCAGAGTCCGGAAACTCATTATCAAGCCAAGTGTTTGCTTCCACCGTATTTTTTCCCTTCAGAAATCAGTATTTTATCAAAACACGAAATTCCTTTTTTCACAATAACAAAAGTTGCTTCACAAAAGACGCTCTATCTCACAAACTAATTGACTTACAAACGTCAAATTTTGACACGAATCATTTGAGGGTTGGTACTATATAAAAACAATAAGCATTGTTACAGAATGAAAAAATTTAACTGAATTGAATTCATATATGGAATGATTTTATTGAACTTTTTCATTCATTGGGACAAATCTTACATATTTGTGGTAAACCTTTTTACTTCAAACTTAGAACTACTTACCTTCGTTTTTAAATATAATTTTATTTATATATAGGCAATTTTTCTTCAATAAAATACACGTTTTATTAATATATTAAATATATTTATTAAGAATCAACAGCATCGACTGGCCTTGAAATATTACGTAGTTTATTGTTCCACAGTTTCCAATTTCCATATAATGTCATCAACTGTAAACGCATTTTTTCTTCTTCTTGTACCTTTCACTTTTAATAAGTTGCTGCGTAACGATTTTGTCCTCCTTTTACAATTCCAATACCTACAAATATAAAAAATCATAAACCAATATTTTCCCAAAAGGTTAGCGTCACTGAAAGTTACCTGTTAATTGAAGATTCCAAAATGAAGACGAATGAAGGGGTTGTTATTCTGTTTGCTTTCTTTATAAACCATCACGAACATATTTTTTTCTCACTAATTTGAAATAACAAATATTATATATATTTTATTTGTTATTTATTATATTATTACTATATTATTTTTAACAATCCCTCCGTATACCATAACAACGCGATTCCAAAAAAAAAAAAAAAAAAACAACCCACGCACAAACATATCGATTACATCGATGACAGGTATCGATTACAGGTAGATAAAAGAAATATAGGAAAATTTCCTATATTCTAACAAGTGTATTTCCTTAAGTTTTGAAAGGATTGAATACTTCTTAGTACGAATGAACTAAAATAATTTTCTATGCCAAGTGTTATTCGTATGTATGATAAGCTTTCTATAATAAAGGAAGTCAGAATTATCATTTTATAAAAAATTTACTAAATTTGAGGAAACTTGGTTTTAGTTCATATTTTGCTTATTTTTACGAATGTAAAAAAAATTTCTTTTTCAGTAGTAAATTATTATACCCAGCGAAGAAAACAGTATTATTAAAATTCAATGCTTTATTGTAGTTAATGAACTATTCCTAACTGCTTTCAGTTTAGGATTTTTTTACTGAAGCAAGTAAATTTTATTATTTTAAACAAGACTTTATCTTATTGGAAATAAATTGGCTAAACTAAATTGATGAACATTTTTTCTTTTAGTTCCGTAAGCACTTTTTTCTGGGTGTAGGCCTTTATGCCCTATTTTTGGAATAATTTGGAATAAATATAATAAACATATTAAAACGCAAAACAGAAGATTTTAACGTTGGGGTATCACAAAAATTGATTTTGGAAGAGTACACAGAAAAAAAGTGTCTCGTATTTAAATAATTAATTTAAGAAGATTTTTACAATAATTTAATATTACAATATTACAATAACTTATTACAAGAATTTTCCAGAATTTTAGTTCATTTTTCGTATCTTCAACGAAAATTAACTACTCGAAAGGAAATTTTACAAATTCTAAGTAGCAATCGTTTAGTTCATGGCCTACAAAATACGATGGAAATTTCCTTAAAAAATTTCTTAAGTGGTAGTTAAAAATTCGTTTGTTATGCTATAAAACTACTTGTGAAATGTAAAGTACTTTCTGAATAATAAGTGCAAGTTACTATAAGATTTTTTTGTATGAGAAAATATTTTTTTACGAAAAATGAACTTGAAAGTGGATAGCAATTTCTTACTGACAATTCCTATAGTTAATAATTGTTGGTAGAAAATTACCCAATAAAATATTTTTAGTTCACATGTAATTAAATTTCAGGAAAATCTTGCAAATTTTAAGTTAAACGTTTCATCGTTCATAAACTGGTGTGCCTTTACGAATATTATTCTTAGAGTAAATTGTCAGCAGATGCGATGAACTAATGCATAGTACAGAGATCTTTATCGGCATATTGGAATGTGATTAATGTAAAGATGATGTTACTTGAGTTTTGTTGTGTATACATGAGCGTGTTGTTGTTTTTATTTTTGCTCATTTAGTGGCTTGTGTGTGTGTTTGTTATTCGCGGATGTTTTATTTGGCTGGATGAGGTGTTGTTTTCAATAAAGGCACATGTGTTTTTGTTATTGTAGGAATGTTTTGGCTTTGCTTGGTTTTGTTTGGCATGCTTCAGTAGAGGTGGAGAACTATCGATAGCACTATCGGCACTATCGACTGTTGGGCACTATCGAGCTACTATCGATAGCAGCCAGACATTTTCGATAGTACTATCGATAGTTAGTCGATAGTTTGGCTTTCACATCACCAAATATTTTCCTTTTTTGTGACGTCTGCTGCAGCATTAAAAGGAATGGATCGCTTTCTCCAAAGAGGTGTAATATTTACTTTTAAAGTAGTTCTGAGTTTTGACTATGTGTTGAATTTCAGCTAAACTTCGGAGCTCCATGACAGTCAGTGAGTCGACCATGTCAGGCATGTGATTACAACAGCACAGACTCAGAGAAAGATTTCGGTACCGAGAGAAAAAAAAAAATAAAATCTTTCAAGTATGGAAATATTTTAAAAGGTCAGAGGACAAACAATTTTCAAAGTGCCTTAAATGCGGAAAGGAGTATAAAACGAGCAGAAACACATCGAATTTTCACGACCATCTAAAAACATACCATTCTGGCTTGGAAATTCTAGCCTCTGATTCCAGCTATTTCGGCGGATACTGCCAATATTGCACCGACAAGCAGAAGTTGTAGATCGTCAATACATTCAGTAGATTCTTACTTTAAAAGAGGCGTTTTGTACGACACAAACATCCCTGAAACAAAGCGGGACAAATTGTTTTCGAGAGGCGAAAAATGTTAACATTATTTTATTTTTAAACCAAATCTTTTGAATCAAATAACTTTAATATCGTAAAATATTCATATTAAAATATTAAACAAATTTTAAATACGAACCAAATATGTAAATTATTGTGGACGATACTATCGTCGAATATCGATAGTACTATCGTCAACTATCGATGGTTGTGAAATTACTATCGTCGACTATCGATGGCGCCGACTATCGATAGTTCTCCACCTCTTTTAAGCAGGTATGCAACAAGGGAATAAAAAGGCATGGAATATTTTGAATTTTTGAGACATATATTGGTGTTTGTTTATTAAACCTTTTAAATGAAAGTTATTAATATTTTATCGGTAGTTTAGAAAAAAATTATTAAGAATATTTAAGAAAATATGTTGAAATTGAAAGTGTATTGAAATTTTTATTATTCAATGTAAAAAATTAATATTCAATTCCAGATCAATTTGGAAAATTTTTGTTATATCTTAGCGTATAGTTTAGTCATAAATTGGTAAGTATTTTTTTAATATGACTTTCTTTTAAAAAGAATGTTTTTTATGTATATTATTATTATTTGTTAATTAATTTTTTTGGAAACCAGTTTAATGTTTTTCTTTGTTGTAAAAGCAATATTTAATTTCAGAGCAACTCTAGATGGATTCTAACAAATTTGAAAAATAGAGAATTGGTAAGTTTTCTTTAAAAAATTGGCTTTCTTTCATCTAGAATAATTACGCTTTTATGACCTTTTTATCATCAAAACTACAGGTTTTAATACCTTATTTTAGTATTTCTTTAATCAAATTTTATGGAAACCAATGTAATATTTTCAATGTAAAAAAACAAATATTTAATTTCGGAATAACCCCTTAAAAATGTGGAAACATTTTTAGTACTCCTTTGCCCGTAATTTAATATTGAATTGGTAAGGATTCTTTAACTTTCTTTTAACCCTGGACAGTCATTCTTATTTTTTGTACATTAACGTCATCCTTCGTCATTTTGACTACGGCTCATTTCAAGACGCTATAATTTTTATCGTGAGCGAAAAAGTGAACCAAACTCAAATTTATTTTGTTATTCAATTTGGGTTTAATTAGTATAAAACAAAAATTCATAAAACGCTCGAATTAGTATAACTTAAATTTACCATTTCCCAATAGACTAAAATGTATTTTAAATCGAAAATGAAATTACGTGTCGTCATTTTGACGAATGATGACTGTCTAGGGTTAACCAGAATATTTGGTTTTTTTATGCAAATTATTATTTTTTTCATTAGTTTTTTTTTTGGATATCTATTTTATAATTTTATTTAATGTAAAAAATAAATATTTAATTTCAGAGTAACCCAAATAAATTTCGACAACTTTTTATATTTCCCTCAGCATACAATTTAATAGAGAATTGGTAATTTTTATATTAAAACTTTGGCTTTCTTTCAACTAGAATATTTATTTTATTATATCCTTCACATCGATAACAACACAGTTTTATGAGTTTATATAGAATACTTCATTATTTCTCTTATTGTTTCAGGTACAAATTTTATGAGATACGTTTTCCAAAGAAAAGTTGAATTCCTGACACCATTTGATAAACTGCCCCCACATATGGTAAGTTACAAGTTAAAATGAAGAATTGTAAAATTATATTTCATTACATGGTGTTAATTTTTAACAATTTTCATTATTGCTTCCATTTTTTCCAGCAAGATGTGTTAAAAAATACCTACGATGAATAAAAACAGGATAAATCAAAATTTCCAAACAGCGAGTTCAAATGAATTACTCTCTGTTCCACGTGGTCATAATTTCTACACCCAGAAAAAAGTGACCCCTTCTTTAAGTTAAAATGAACTCATTGTGAAGAAAGTTGAACTTCGTATAGCGCCAAAGACATTTTTATTTGTTTGAACGATGTGATTTTCGTAGAAATTAGGAATAATGCATTCCATATATTAGTTAACATTTTCCTATATTTATATACCACTATACTACAGAATGAAAAAATTTAACTAATTTGAATTCATATATGGAACGATTTTATTGAAATTTTTTCATTCATTTCGACAAATCTTACACATTTGTGGTAAAACTTTTACTTCATAATTAGAACTGCTTACCTTCGTTTTTAAATACAATTTTATTTATTTCTATAAGCAATTTTATCCTCAATAAAAGACATGTTTTATTAATATTTTGAATATATTTATTAAGAATCAACAGCATCGAATCTCTTTGAAATATTAATTTATTATTCCACTATTTCCAATTTCCGTGTGATATTACACGGATGAAAAAGACTGTTTTTCATTGTTTGGCTATAAACATTATATGTTTGGAACACAAATTTTTAAACACAATATTTTTGAGTGCAAGCATATAATGTTCATAAACTAGCATAACATGTTTGGGACATATATGTTAATATGTTAGAACATATTATGTTTGGGACATAAAATGTTTTTAAATATAATATGCTTGGATGCAAACATATATTAATTTAGAAATAGCCTATAAACATATATGTGTTTAGTAGCTTGGAGCGCTATTTAACAGGGAGCGATATTGAATTAAGTTGGTGGTTGTTGCTTGTTATTACAAAATTAACATTTTATTTTTCCTTGGGCAATTGATCAGCTACTTCTTTGATCCTTACAAACTGTGTGGTCCGCTGTTCGAATCCCCGTCCGGCAAAAGGTAAAATTAAAATAAAAAAATCATACAATTGAATAATTTCTTCTACAATGTTTGTATTACAGAAAAAGGTGCTAAGAACTAAAAAATCTCGTGGAAGTGAGAAAGATGTGGGGGAATATACAATTGGGCAGAAACAAAATTTTGAGCATTCAGGTCGAAAACCTATGTTGTTAGCACCTATATTACCTGTTTATTTTCATAATTCATTATGATTGTAAATATATAAATAAATAAATAAAATTTTGAGCACAATATTGTTTGGGAGAATTTTTTTTAAGCATATAATATTTTTGGGTGCAAAATGCTTCCAAACATATTATATGTTCACATAATAACATATTGTTTTTTGGAAGACAACATTATTGAATTTGGATGCAAAAATACAAAATGTTTGGAAATTGACTACCCAAACATATATTGTTTAGACCAATATGCTTTCAAACATATTATATATTGGAAGAGATCAAACATATAAATGTTTGGGCAATAGCCAAAAATGTATATGCTTGAAGCAAAATATGTTTGGGAGTATATGTTACAGAAGCGATTTTTTGTGAGCGTGTATCAACTGTAAAACGCACTTTTTCTTCTTCTTGTACTTTTCACTTTTAATAAGTTGCTGCCTAACGATTTTGTCCTCCTTTTACAATTTCAATACCTACAAATATAAAAAAGCATAAAACATTTTTGTTGCAAAAGGTTAGCGTCACTGAATATTACCTGATAATTGAAGATTCCAAAATGAAGACAAATGAAAGGGTTGTTATTCTGCTTGTGTTTTCTTTCTTTATACACTATCACGAACATTGATAGATTTATTTAAAAAAAAAAAACGAAAATTTTTCTCACTAATTTAAAATAACAAATATTTTATATATTTTATTTATTATTTATTATATTATTTTACCATATTATTTTTTAACAATCTCTCCGTATACCAAAACAACGCGATTCCAACTAAAAAACCAACCGACGCGCAAATATATCGATTACACTCACGCGCAAACACATCGATTACGATGACAGGTATCGATTACAGGTAGACAATAGAAATGTAGGAAAATTTCCTATATTCTAACAAGTGTGTTTCCTTAAGTTTTGAAAGGATTGCATACTTCTTAGTACGAATGAACTAAAATATTTTTCTATGCCAAGTGTTGTTCGTATGTATGAAAAACTTTCTATTATAAAGGAAGTCGCAATTATCATTTTATAAGAAATTTTACTAATTTTGAGGAAACTTGGTTTTAGTTCGGTTTTTGTTTATTTTTACGAATGCTTTGTTATCGGTGAATAAAATTTTCTTTTTCAGTAGTAAATTCTTATACCCAGCGAAGAAAATAGTATGAGTAAAATTCCATGCCTTATTCTAGTTAATGAACTAATCCTAACTGCTTACAGTTTGGGATTTTTTTACTGAAACGAGTAAATTTTATTATTTTTCACAAAAATTTACCTTAATGGAAATAAAATGGATAAACTATATTGATGAAAATTTTTTCCTTTAGTTTCGAAGGCACTTTTTTCTGGGTGTATTCACAAAAAACATTGTATTAAGAACTTTCATCATAAGTTTTTATAATAAAGTACTTTTGCTTACAGAAAGTTTAATTTTAATGTATGAAAATTTTAATAATAGTAAAACGGTTTGTTGTCCCTTTAATTATTTAATTTCTCTGTACTGTGGAAGGATTGATTTAAAAATAGTTTAGTTGTCGACATTTTAAAGAGACTGTTAACCAATTTTTATTATCCGGTTTCCCACAAAATAAGCAAGTAAACCAAAATAATACTGACTTTTTAACTTGGTAGGGGTATATAAATCTTATGGTGTTGTAAAAATGAACTACAATACAATGTTATAGATGAACTAAAATTTAAGAGATTTATAAACTAGACAAGTTGAAAAAAATCTTAAGGGCTAAATCATAGTCAATATTACTACAGTTTAGTTCATTTTGCAATGGAAAAGGGTTCACTGTTTTTTCAGTGTACAGTGTTCACACATTAACTGCGCCTTGAGTTATAAACAGAGGATGCACCAAAACTGTGCACTGAGGTAGAAGAAACCCTAAGACTACCACAGAAGAATATCATATAATCAAATGAACTGTGCAAAAATTCATTCAGATATCAACTAAAGGAGTCAAAAATCCAATTAAACTGGATAAAACAACCATAGCGATCAGATGTAGAGCTTTAGAAGTCGGAGTGCGAATATACAAAAATGTTAAAAACCCCTCATTTCCAAGAAAAATAGGTAAACTCGCCTTCAATTTTCAAAAAAACACCATAAATGGCCAGAGGAGCAGTCGACATGTGTTATATTTTCCTGAGACTCAAAGTTTAACTTGCACGGATCGGATGGAAGAAATGTACTACGAAGGCTGAAGGGAAAGTCTTTACCCAAGAAATACAAAAAGTTCCGTCAATCAAAGTGGGGGCAATATTATGGTCTGGGGTGTTTTTCTGGACAAGTTATTGGCCCGATTAATACAGTCGAGGGTATTATACCATCAGAAGACTACAAAAACATTTTGTCCCATGTGATATTATCCTGCATTCCGGAAAATGCCGTCTGCATGGATTATTCAGCGCGATCATGACCTCCAGCACACGTGTAAAGTGGTAAAACAAGGGATTTCCGGGTGCTTGACTGGCCTGCTCAGTTGACTTAAACCATTAAACCATTGGATATCATTGGATATCATTGGACATTTAAACCTAATTACTGACAAGAAGTTGCGCAGAAGTAATCAAACGGCACTGTGACACTTAATATTAGCTACAAATGTTTTGGACATGAGAAAACTCATATTTTTAAATAATTTTATAAATTATCAAAAAGTCTCTGTCCTTAACTCCCTTATTCCCTGAAATCTTTAAAATTGGCATAATAAGCAACAACATTGCATTAAAAGTTTGGTTGTAATATTTTTATTTTCATTATAATTTCGGTTTATATTCAACAGGGAATGTGGTTGCAAATGTTTTGAACAGCACTGTATATGGGGGCTATAATGACCAAAATTGGCACACATTGCTTAAATATTAATTTTATTCTCTATGCTAAATATCAGAATTTTCGAAGTGAAACTTTACCCTCCATGGTCATGTGAATCTAAATCGGGCAAATGATATATATGGGAGCCATATCTAAATCTGTACCGATTTCGACCAAATTTGGCATGCATATCTCAAATGCAAATTCTATTCTCTGTAAGTAGCCACCGCTCAATGGTTAGCAAAACCTGATTTAGATATATGGGAACCGAACCGAACAAACTCAATAGTATTCTATTCTGACCCAAAATTGATACTTGTGCCAAATTTGAAGTCGATTGGACTAAAACTGCGACTTATACTTAAATAACAAAAATGTGTACACATACATACAGACAGTCATGGCTAGAGGGAAATGGTCGACCTTGAGCAATATTGCCAAAGACATCATGTGTATATCTCGTTTCCTTCTGCACTTCCACAGAGTGGGGCAGGGTATTATTACATGGTACCTTAATGTATCATCATAGATGATAAATTCGTAATTTAATGCATATATATATATATATATATATATATATATATATATATATATATATATATATATATATATATATATATATATATATATATATATATATATATATATATATATATAATATAATATAATATTTTTAGAAAATTTGAACTAAACAGTATTACAAACGCTGGCATCACGTCGATAAGTACATATTTTTCGACAAATTCAAGAAAAAATTTTTGACATAAATAATTTTTTCCACTTGTTGAAGAAAATTTTGTAGTGAATTGAAGGAAAAAATTGGACTTAAAAATTGAAATACGAATTTAGTAAATCTTTATGCTGGATTTGTGTATAATTTTTTTCCCGTTGTTTAGTTCAATTAACTAACGTACGCAAAAAAAAAATATTAGAGTAAAGAAGACTTTCTCCAAACATTATAATTCCATGAACTATAATAAAGTCAAATTGGCTTTAGTTAAATAGAGAGTTAATTTTTTTTTGAGTGTAGCTAAACAATATTTATTTCGGCCCAAGCTATTATATACTTCCGTAAGAGAAGACTCTTATCTCTACCCAACCTATATGAATGACGTAAACAATTTTAAATTGAAAGATATAATATTAAAATACATTTCCAAAAAAATATTTTTAAGAAATTACGCCATTTAGCTTATAATGTACGTTATGGGTATTGCAATATAGACCAAAAATGATTCGGCGAAAACAGTGACGTAGTTTGCGTATACTTCATACACATAAACACTCAAATTTGCACAGAGAAACAGAAAAGCAACCAATGTGATATTAAAATCAAATATTTTAGATACGATAATATTATAATGATTTATATTTTAATAGTATGTTATGTACACACAAAAAATAATACATTTATTTTATGAATAGTGTTCACAAAATTTTAGAAACACGGAATTCATAAATTGTATGAAAAAACTTTATAAATTATAAAATACAGGTTTTCATTGACTATGATCGTATACATCATATAATTAAAAAAATTTACTATTATAAATAAAATATATACATTTTGCGACATTGAAAAGTATGTACTTCTTGCATAATTGATCAAAATGTGTGAACGCATTTATTAAAAACCACATTAAAACCCAGTAAGTAAAGAACATAATTTTATAATATTTTATATAACTTATAAACAAGAGCACCAACGCTTCCAGTTAATTTTGTTTTATTTCGTGAATCTTTTCCAGCATAAATAATTTTCGAATCACGACCGCGACTCAAACTGTACTGAAAAATCCAAACACAACAAATACACGAGTTACCTTCAAAAACGTTTCTTTTTATATTATATATTTGTATTGTATACATCTGAGAGTAACTCTATGTTGTGGCTCTCTCACGCTAAGAGAAAATCAGCATTTTTGGATATATTATATACACTGGTAGAAAAAGTTTCGTTATATTAATGAAATGTGTCATTAAAATTGAGCCAATGAAAAAAATTCATTGATATAACGAAATTTTTCGTTATTATAATGAATTTTCTGTTAGTCAACGAAACGTTTCATACTATTAACGAACATTTTCATTGTCCTAATGAAAATGTTTCGTTATATCAATGAAACATTTTCGTTGGCTCAATTTTAATGAAATTTTCTTTGTGTGTATAAGTTTTATTAATTTTATGAAAGAGTCCATGCACATTAATAAACATTTAATAATTAAATAACATGTATTTAAGAAAAAATATATTACATAAACGTACATCTATTTTATGGAAAATTCCATAGATTTATAAAAGTGTAAAAATTTATGTACAAATTCATATTTTATTTTTTTTTGTGTAGTAGGCACGTAGGGAAATTTATAGTGTTCCAGCCAAAACAGGAGTACAGTGCACTCGCGGTAACGTGAACTAAATAAAACCAAGAGAGTTCATGTTAGCGAAAATGTTCACGTTAGCGAATTTCAGAACCAAACATAACCATATCCGGGATTTGTACACGATCTAGCGAAATAGCCTTTTATTTTTGTTATTAGTAATAATAAAAAATTAATTTAATTTCATGAAAAAAATTAAAAACAAAGAGATGGGAAAAATATCAGTGGGTATGGAATTATAAAGCAATTTAAATTAATAATTCAAATTCACGAAAAAAGCCAAACTAGATCACTAAAAAATTCCGTGTGTGTATTTGAAATTGTACACCTAGACCTCGCTTTGCGTTTCAGATACGTTCCAAAAAAAAACACGACGCAAGGTGAATTATTAGTTTTTATGGCAAACCATGCAAAGATTGGAGCATTGCATGGGAACATTCATTCATAGCGCACACAACTGCACTCTTGAAACAGTTCGAGAAGACTGAATCATCGTCGATAACACTAGGCAACAAATAACAAACTTTTCTCTGTTAATTGTTTCTAGCATATTTTTTCTTATTGGTTATGACCTACTAAACACGAAAATAATTTTTAAGTAGTTTGGATGTTAGCGGCTTAAAAAGGTAAAAAAACGGCGTTTTTTAAGTAAAAATGTGGCAAAAAAAACATATAAAAATTCATATAAAATATAAAAAAAATTCTAACGGCAATTTTTTGTTTTCATCTCATAATCAATAAGAAAAAATATGCTAGAAACAATTCACAAAATGGTTGTTAGCTAGTGTAATCGAATGAATAGAATCCGAGCAGGGCTGCCAATTTTGCCGATTTATCGGCATTTTGACGATTTTTTACTCACAAAATGAACAATTCCGATTTTTTCCCGATTTTAACTCCGTTCATTAGACACATAGTTTAGGGAGTTAAAGTTTTTACATTTTGAAGAAGTTTTTGAAAATATTAAAATAAATTTGAAAAATTTTGAGAAAAATTCTGAAAAAAAAACATGGAGTACTTTGGCTATTCGAGTTTTGTCAAAATTCGTACAAATAATCACGATTCTTCCACGCTCCACAGCAAACGTAGAAATTTATTACTAATTATGATAAAATTCTAGTACAGTATAAACAACTAACCACATATAGACATATCTACCGGAAACACCACAAAAAATCACCTGTTTCTGAAAACACGGGACTTTTTCTTGAGTTTCAAAATATTTAATTTTTAAATAAAAATGTTACTCAATTAATAACAATATTTATAAAAATAGATTTTTTATAAAAAATTAAGAAATATTTTTGTTTAACTAGAAAATGATTTTTATGTTAATGTTATTTGCATACAAACCTGATTTCTTTGCATTTTATTTAATTGAAATGCATAGTTGTGTACATTAATTTTCTGTTTTCTAACATATGTAAAATAAATACTTCTGTTTTGTGTTCGTTTCAAACCATGTCCACCAATCATACAATTACATGCATTCGAACCGATTCGATCAAGCGAGTGCTCGTATTCAGGGCTGCCAATAAAATGTCAAAAAAATTGTCACTTTTTTCGATAAAAATCGTCATAATCGGCACTTGCATTATAAAAATCGGCAATATAAATAATATTATAATTAAACATATTTTTTGGGTAAACACAAAACAAAGGTATTTATTTCACATACAAAACAGAAAATTAATAATAAAGAAATCAGTTTTGTACGCAAATAACATTAACATAAAAATCATTTTCTAGTTAAACAAAAATATTTCGTAATTTTTGTATAAAAAATTTATTTTTCTAAAATAGTGTTATTAATTGAGTAACATTTTTATTTAAAAATTAAATATTTTGAAACTCAAGAAAAAGCCCCGTGTTTTCAAAAACAGGTGATTTTTTATGGTGTTTCCGATAGATATTTCTATACGAGTATGTGGTTATTTGTTTATACTGTACTAGAATTTTATCATATTTAGTAAAAGTTGCTTTTGCACATTCTGAGTAAATCATTATCAATTTTGGTATTAAAACAACTTGAGTTATTTCATTTTACGTTATATTCTCCACACTGTTAGAAAAATATGTTTTTCATATGTTCCGATATAAACAAAATGTGTTTCGGGCACGATTTTAAACCACAATATATTTAAGTGCGAACATGTAATGTTCCTGAACTAACACTAAATGTTTGGGACATCTATGTTAATATGTTAGAATATATTATGTTTGGGGCATGAATGTTTCATAAAAATCATATATGTGAATACAAACATATATAAATTTACAAATTTCGACTAAACATACATATGTTGTGATATTTTATTCAAAGCGACAGAGAGAGTATAGAGAGAACTAGAGATGGAAACCGGGAGAGTTGACGAAAGATATCAATATAACACAGCAAAAGAGTCAAAAGAGAACAATTTCTGTGAAACCGCTTGTATGTTGTTTCGGAAAACTGTTTTATGATAAGGCCAAAAATTTGATATGTTTAAGTCTAAATATTATTTAATTTGAATAAAGAGAATATACATTCTGAACCAAGAGAATAGACATTTGAAAAACAAACAGCTTATGTTTTCGCCTTGAGAGCAGCATTTTATGTATTTGTGGACATGGGTTTTGTTTATCATTTTTGCATTATGGGCACAATTTTTTTCTTGGTTCGTTAAAAGAAATCAGGGGTCTTCCTAAAAATAACGAAAGGGCACTATACTCTTTTTAGAGTTGGGACAGTAAAATGAAATAAGGAGGAAATTGTGAAAAATTACACAGTAAAATGTAAAAAACAAACTTTAGTTCCTCTTTATTAAAAAGTAGTCCACGAGGAGTTGACGGACACCATCAAATATAAAAGCGGGCATTAAGTTCGAGTTTTACAGCTAAAACAATTTAAAAAGTTTATTTTCTTTAAAATGAATTATTAAAGAAAAATAAAAGGAATTTTAGAGCGATGGTGTTAAATGCTAGTAAAAAACTGTTCACTCCTAAATAAATTTATGTTTATATTATAAAATTATGTATGTATGTTTATACTCGACTCCACGTTCTTCTTTTGTTAGTTTTTGAATTCCTTCCAAATTTTAAAGTTTTGTACAAAAACAGTTTTTTATTAAAGATTGTTATTTTTGCAATAAAAAATAATATTTTATCCAAAAATCAGTCAATTTCGTTTATATCAAGCACTGTTACTGACTATAAATCTTTAATAACGCACATTTCGAAGTTTCATTTAAAAAAAAAATTAATATAGTATAAATATAAATGTGTAAATTAAAAAAAAAACAACAAAAATATTCGGTCGGAGCAGGGATTGAACCCACGACCCTTTGCATGCAAGGCAGACATGCCAACCACTGCTCCACGTGGCAAAAAAATGTATGTTTCTGTTAAATAATGTTATGTTTGCATAGGCTCGTGGGCGCTGCAAACTATGCTATATAAATGTAACTTAAAACGATAATTATCTACTGGTGACTATAACAGCTACGTAGCCCAGTGGATAGTGTGTTGGCTTACAAACTGTATGGTCCTCGGTTCGATTCTCCGTGCAGGCGAAAGGTAAAATTTAAAAAATTTATAAAAGTGAATAATTTCTTCAACATTATTTGTATTACAGAGAAAGGTGCCAATAACTAAAAAAATTCGTGGAAGTGAAAACTACGAGTATGTTAGGGAATGAGCACAATCGTGTTTGGGAAAAATTCTTCCAAGCATATAATATTTTTGGCTCAAAATGCTTCCAAACATATAATATGTTCACATAAAACAAACATATTAATGTTTCGGCAGTATGCAATAATATATGTGCTTCCTGCAAAATATGTTTGGAACATATGTTAAAGAAGCGATTTTTTTTGAGGGTGCAGCTATCATCTAATTTTAGTTTTTTGCTTAAAAATTTCTACGTTTGCTGTGGAGTGTGGAAGAATCATGATTATTTGTACGAATTTTGACAAAACTAGAAAAGCCAAAGTACTCCATGTTTTGTTTCCGAATTTTTTCCCAAATTTTTTCAAATTTATTTTAATATTTTCAAAATTTTTTTCACAATGTAAAAACTTTAACTCCGTAAACTATGTGTCTAATGAACGGAGTTAATATATCGTTAAAATCGGAATTGTCCATTTTGTGCACGCAGAGAAGAAATATGATTGTCACAATCATATTCGAAGAGCAAAATAATATGATAGGAGCTATTTTTGCGGCGACCATGTAACATTTTAACCTGCAACCATGTTGGATCAGTGAACATGGTTCTAAGAAAAATATAATTGTCCTCATCTAAAATGTTATTATATTGATACAAAGAATTTTGTTTGAATGAAAAGACAATGGTCACGATTTAAAATGTTATGGTATTCATTCAAAATGTTTTTCTTCTAGTTAAAAGAACATGGTCACAAACTAAAATGTTTTGATCTTTATTAAAACACTTTTTTCATCGTCGAAAAAAGGACGCCACTTGAGAAAAGAAAACACAAAATTACATTTATTTGTTTGTTTTTATTTATTTATAAACTAATTCATTGTTTATGTGTATTTATAATGCCGTTCAAGCAAACATCATATATTTTTACACATTCTTTTTTTTTCAATTTCAACAATAAGTAATTATTATACCCTCCATCATAGGATGGGGGTATATTAACTTTGTCATTCCGTTTGTAACACATCGAAATATTGCTCTAAGACCCCATAAAGTATATATATTCTGGGTCGTGGTGAAATTCTGAGTCGATCTAAGCATGTCCGTCCGTCCGTCCGTCCGTCCGTCCGTCTGTTGAAATCACGCTAACTTCCGAACGAAACAAGCTATCGACTTGAAACTTGGCACAAGTAGTTGTTATCGATGTAGGTCGGATGGTATTGAAAATGGGCCATATCGGTCCACTTTTACGTATAGCCCCCATATAAAGGGACCCTCAGATTTGGCTTGTGGAGCCTCTAACAGAAGCATATTTCATCCGATCCGGCTGAAATTTGGTACATGGTGTTGGTATATGGTCTCTAACAACCATGCAAAAATTGGTCCACATCGGTCCAAAATTATATATAGCCCCCATATAAACCGATCCCCAGATTTGGCTGGTGGAGCCTCTAAGAGAAGCAAATTTCATCCGATCTGGCTGAAATTTGGTACATGGTGTTGGTATATGGTCTCTAACAATCATGCAAAAATTGGTCCACATCGGTCCATAATTATATATAGACCCCATATAAACCGATCTCCAGATTTGGCTTGCGAAGCCTCAAAGAGGAGCAAATTGCATCCGATCCGGCTGAAATTTGGTACATGGTATTGGTATATGGTCTCTAACAACCGTGCAAAAATTGATCCACATCGGTCCATAATTATATATAGCGCCCATATAAACCGATCCCCAGATTTTGGTTGCGGAGCCTCAAAGAGAAGCAAATTTCATCCGATCTGGCTGAAATTTGGTACATGGTGTTGGTATATGGTCTCTAACAATCATGCAAAAATTGGTCCACATCGGTCCATAATTATATATAGCCCCCATATAAACCGATCCCCAGATTTGGCTTGAGGAGCCTCAAAGAGAAGCAAATTTCATCCGATCCGGCTGAAATTTGGTACATGATGTTGGTATATGGTATCTAACAACCATGCAAAAATTGGTCCACATCGGTCCATAATTATATATAGACCCCATATAAACCGATCTCCAGATTTGGCTTGCGAAGCCTCAAAGAGGAGCAAATTGCATCCGATCCGGCTGAAATTTGGTACATGGTATTGGTATATGGTCTCTAACAACCGTGCAAAAATTGATCCACATCGGTCCATAATTATATATAGCGCCCATATAAACCGATCCCAAGATTTTGGTTGCGGAGCCTCAAAGAGAAGCAAATTTCATCCGATCCGCCTGAAATTTGGTACATGATATTGGTATATGGTCTCTAACAATTATGCAAAAATTGGTCCACATCGGTTCATAATTATATATAGCCCCATATAAACCGATCCCCAGATTTGGCTTGCGAAGTGTCCAAGAGAGGCAAATTTCATCCAATCCGGTTGTAATTTGGAACATGGTGTTAGTATATGATCTTTAACAACCGTGCCAGAATTGGTCCATATCGGTCCATAATTATATATAGCCTATATGGGGGCTATAAACATTCTCCGGAGCCTCTTGGAGGAGCAAAATTCATCCGATCCGGTTCAAATTAGGAACGTGGTGTTAGTATATGGTTGCTAACAACCATACCAAAATTGGTCCAATCACACAAAAATTGGTCCATATCGGTTCATAATCATGGTTGCCACTAGAACCAAAAATAATCTACCAACATTTTATTTCTATAGAAATTTTATTTCTATAGAAAATTTTGTCAAAATTTTATTTCTATAGAAAATTTTGTCAAAATTTTATTTCTATAGAAAATTTTGTCAAAATTTTATTTCTAGAGAAAATTTTGTTAAAATCTTATTCGGTTCATAATAAAATTTTCATCATTGTCAAAATTTTATTTCTATAGAAAATTTTGTCAAAATTTTATTTCTATAGAAAATTTTGTTCAAATTTTATTCGGTTCATAATCATGGTTGCCACTCGAGCCAAAAATAATCTACCAAGATTTTATTTCTATAGAAAATTTTGTCAAAAGTTTATTTCTATAGAAAATTTTGTTAAAATTTTATTTCTGTAGAAATTTTTGTCAAAATTTTCTTTCTATAGAAAATTTTGTCAAAATTTTTATTTCTACAGAAAATTGTGTGAAAATTTTATTTCTATAGAAAATTTTGTTAAAATTTTATTTCTGTAGAAAATTTTGTCAAAATTTTATGTCTACTTTGCCAAACTGAATTATATACGTATTGGATCGATCTTTTTTGATTTAATATATACCACGTATGGACTTACATACAATTTAGAAGATGGTGTTAGGAGGTTTTAAGATACCTTGCCATCGGCAAGCGTTACCGCAACTTAAGTAATTCGATTGTGGATGGCAGTGTTTAGATGAAGTTTCTACGCAATCCATGATGGAGGGTACATAAGCTTCGGCCTGGCCGAACTTACTGCCGTATATACTTGTTCCATATTTACATCGTGCCCATCAAATGTACAAACGCAGAAATCATGTAACTGCAAATAAAAATAAATGATCCATATAGCAAAATGTAGAACAAAAAACAGGTACATTTTTTCAATTACATTTTCCTTTTTTGTGTTCACATAAAACCACGTGCCACTTCTGAATAAATAAATTAACACGAAACACAGTAAATCCGTATTCTCCGCCCATTCCAAGAAACAATCAACACACGACTGACGCGCAAAATGAAAATCGTGTGTACCTGCTCAATGTTTTTATAAAATTCTTTTCGCTGCAAAAAAGTTAAAAAATTAAGTGGTCACGAAAAAAAATGTAAATGGTCTTTATGGTCATGTAATGGTTCTAGACATATCTATACTTAACCTATAAAAAAATACTTTTTTCCCGTTAAAAAATAAAAAAAATTGAATGGTCAGGTACATGATTTTCCCGACCATTTAATGGTCTCAAATTCTATCATTTAAATGATAGAACATGTTTGCGGTATTTGATAACCATTCAAATGCTTATTGCCACCATACATTTTTCTCCGCTCGAGAACTATTTTTACAAAGACAAAATACATGGTTTTCGCGGCAATTACATGCTCTAGATAAGCATTAAATGGATGCGGCAAACATGGTTTTTCTGTGCGTGTGAGTAAAAAATCGTCAAAATGCCGATAGATCGGCAAAATTGGCAGCCCTGAACGAACCCCATAAATCAGTATCGAGCGAATGTTGTCGTGACGTCACTGACTGAAGTTATGGATTCGTTCCAATTCGCGTTCGCAAGCAAACATTCGAATGCATTTGGTGAAACGGGATAATCGAGAATACTCGAACATTCAACGGTAGTTTTGGGTATTTGCAAAGTTCTCGAGTATGTTATGAGAAGAAATGGAATTATGCTTAATGAGAAAAGAAGTTACTTATTTGGCGTTGCTTCAAGTGCAGTATGTAATTCGGAGTAAAGTTTATGGAAAATAAAATGAGTGATTTTAAAAAGGTAAATTTTTATTGTTTTTATGATTTTGAATGCAACAAGCAAAGTAAATTAATGTTTGTTTTATTTTTTTTTTTCTAAAAAAATAATTTTGCAAGACAAAATATTTTATTGCCTTTAAATACGAATGGCATTTATGCATAGCATACACGGTTGTAAAAGACTGTTTTTCATATGTTTGGCTATAAACATTATATGTTTGGAACACAAATTTTTAAACACAATATTTTTGAGTGCAAGCATATGATGTTCATAAACTAGCATAACATGTTTGGGACATATATGTTAATATGTTAGAATATATTATGTTTGGGACATAAAATGTTTGTAAATATAATATGCTTGAATGCAAACATATATTAATTTAGAAATAGCCTATAAACATATATGTGTTTAGTAGCTTGGAGCGCTATTTAACAGGGAGCGATGTTGAATTAAGTTGGTGGTTGTTGCTTGTTATTACAAAATTAACATTTTATTTTTCCTTGGGCAATTGATCAGCTACGGATCAAAGAACCTAAGGATCAAAGAACCTTACAAACTGTGTGGTCCGCTGTTCGAATCCCCGTCCGGCAAAAGGTAAAATTAAAATAAAAAAAATCATAAAATTGAATAATTTCTTCTACAATGTTTGTATTACAGCTAAGAACTAAAAAATCTCGTGGAAGTGAGAAAGATGTCGGGGAATATACAATTGGGCAGAAACAAAATTTTGAGCATTCAGGTCGAAAACCTATGTTGTTAGCACCTATATTACCTGTTTATTTTCATAATTCATTATGATTGTAAATATATAAATAAATAAATAAAATTTTAAGCACAATATTGTTTGGGAGAATTTTTTTAAGCAAAATGCTTCCAAACATATTATATGGTCACATAATAACATATTGTTTTTTGGAAGACAACATTATTGAATTTGGATGCAAAAATACAAAATGTTTGGAACTTAGACTACCCAAACATATATTGTTTAGACCAATATGCTTTCAAACATATTATATATTGGTAGAGATCAAGCATATAAATGTTTGGGCAATACCCAAAAATGTATATGCTTGAAGCAAAATATGTTTGGGAGTATATGTTACAGAAGCGATTTTTTGTGAGGGTGTAGACGACGCATTTTCCAGTTTATTTTAAATTTTGTTCTCAGAATTAAATACGAAAAACTTACTTTTTAAAGTGAAATGCATGTCTAAAGAATTCTTAGTATATTACCCAAAAATATCATCAAACCCATTTTTGTCCAAAATGTTTCTCTTAACAACTAGAGCAATATTTTGTTGTGCTATTAGTACCCTTTACATGCATGCAGAGAAGAAACATGATTGTCACAATCATATTCGTACACAGAAAAAAAGGTGTCTTGTTAATTTTAGGACCAGTTTAACTTCCACATAGTTCAAAAAATTTACTGTAATATAGTTCATTTTTCGTAACCACTGCGAAAATTAACTTAGCTAAAGGAAAACTTATAAAACTTCAGTAAATGTTTTTTAGTTCACTAACTACGAAATGGGACGGAATTTTCCTTAAATAAATTTCCAATACAATAGTTAATGCATCGTTGATTGTATTATAAAAAGATATAGGCAATATAAAAATCTTACTACGAAATGTGGACAATTTACTAAGAAAAATTTTTGTATGGAAAAAAATTTTTGTAGTAAAAATTAACTTAACCACAGTACCGATTCGTATGACGGCTTCCTACAGCTTATTTCGGTTTTTACTATAAGTTGGAGGATATTTCCTCACATTGAAAATTTTAGATAAAGTAGAATAAAAAGTAGTTAATTTAATCCTTGACGGGTGTATATAATTTTTTATGGATTCCTCGTAAATTTTGAATATATTTTACCTTATCCTATAAATAGAATACCAACTAATCAATAAACGTGATACTGGAAATTGAAGTGAGAAGAAATTATGAAATTATTGCATCATCTTTTTTTTTGTTTGTTTGTGTTTGTTATTGCGATGATGTTATGGAATGTGTGTTGTTGGTATCTTTTGTGGTGATAGTAGTTTTGTTGCAATAGCGAGATCTGAAAGGGATCATGTGTGTGTGTGGAGTTGTTTTTCTTTACATATGTGTCCTTTATGACTATTTGTGTCTTTGAGTTTTATTGGTGCATTCAGTTCTGTTGATGCATTTATGAAGCGCACACGTGGTGCGCTTGCGTGCGGTATTTGTGTTTATTAATAAAAATACATTTATTTCGTAACATTTTAGAAACTGATAAGTGAATGGTGTGATGTTAGAGAAAACAAAAACACTTTATATTGATAAAAAATAAATAACTCTAAAATAAATCACATATTAAGAAACTGTATATTTCTATTAATAATTTAAAATAAGTGCGGTTTTAAATTGGTTTACATAAAAATATTCATAATGAGTGGTAATAAAATGATCTATATTTACTCTACATCTGGATCACAGTACAATTTTTTGAGTCTATATTTTTATGTTATAGCGAGTCCTTAAGGTGTGTACTAAGTTCGAGTTTAGGCGCTAAAATCAGAAATAAATCAGTAAGAAAAGTATAAAATTATACGCCTTCGATGCAAATTTAAATATAACTTGATGGAGAATAGCTCGAAACAAGTTTTTTATTAAGTTTATATTCTTTAAATGGATTACACGATTAAGAACAGAAAATCGTTTTTAAGCTTATGTAGAACGCTGTGTTTTTAATTTAATATGATGAATTGTTTTCAAGTTATTCCAATATATATAGCGGAAGTGCCTTAATTTTGAACATAACCGTATATCTCAAAAAGTCGAGCTCTTAAAAAAACAAGTGTAAATTTGGATTCAGCGACCTCAAATTACTAAAAATTTGATATAAATTTTAAATGAACACAAAAACGGTTCAATTTTGTTCCCATGTATTTCTAAAGAAAACTAATCATGAAAAATTGGGATTTTAGCCACTAAACTCGAACTTAATATCCACCATAAATACTAAATGCTATATTGAGAAGTGGAAATTATATCTAATTTTATAATATTTTTATTTCATTTATATTCTGAGAAGCATTTCAAAAATGTCCCATTTGTGCATGGATATGATTCCACTAATGTAGTAATTGGATGATTTTTTTCAATGTGGTAAGTTTTTCGTCCATTTGTAAAAAAGCCAAAATTTCTATTTATTAAAAATAATTTTCATTTGCAGGATGACAGCAAATCTAATGGTATTTTTTGGAATCTTCTTACTGTTTAATGCTAACTAAGCTGATATCCCTATTGGCTCTAAGAAAATTCTCTTGTAAGTTAAAGATCAAAATACCATCGAATTTGATAATATTTTTATATTTTATATACCTTTTTAACTTCAGAGGCTTATGACGCAAATCCACACAACAAAAACTAGCGAAATCGGTGAAATTGGACAAAAATGAAATGAAAATAGCAACTTATGGCATATATCTTTCATATGGATAGAAAATGGAAATTGATATTAATTAGTTTCATTCTACTAACATAGAATATTACTCTTTTGAAGAAGCAATTAGTAACTACCGAAAAGTAACAGCATACAGCGTACGAATAAAAACATTTCTTTTGTTGTATATCATAAGCCATAGTTTTATGTAATATAATAATAATTTTTTGAAACAAAATACTGGTAGTTATGAAAAATTGTCTTATATTGTACGAAAAATTTCTTAGTTGTATACAGGCTTGTTGTACCTTTAATTCCTCAATTTATTAGTTTCTTTGAAAATTATACTGATAAACAGTTTATTTGAAACCAATTTCTAAATATAGGATTCCCAAAAACTTGTTCATTTTTCCGGATAGCAGGAATATTTTGAATGAGTGTAAGTACATTCTTCCCACAGCGTAGTAAGAATGAACCAAAATACGATGCAATACATAAACTTATTTATAAGAAAATCATGAACTTATCTAGATGAAAAAAATCTTTGGCGCCAAATCATGGTCATTCTTACTATGGGTTAGTTCATTTTTCGTAAACAATAGTATACTTTTTTTTCGGTGTAGAGCACAATAATATGATAGGAGCTATTTTTGCGGCAACATTTTCACCTGCAACCATGTTGGCTCAGTGAACATGGTTGTAAGAAAAATAAAATTCTCCTAATCTAAAATGTTATTATATTGATATAAAGAATTTTGTTTCCATTAAAAGGCAATGGTCACAACCTAAAATGTTTTGATCTTTATGAAAAAACTTTTTTCATCGTCGAAAAAAGGACGCCACTTGAGAATAGAAAACACGAAATTAACTTTATTTATTTTATTTTTATTTATTTATAAACTAATTCATTGTTTATTTGTATTTATAATGCCGTGCAAGCAAACATCACATATTTTTACACACTCTATTTTGGTTCGATTTCAACAATAAGTAATTATTCCATATTTACTTCGTGCCCATCAAATGTACCAACGCAGACATCATGGAACTGCAAATAAAAATAAATTATACCATAAGCAAAATGCAGAACAAAACACAGGTACATTTTTTCAATTACACTTTCCTTTTTTGTGTTCACATAAAGCCACGTGTCACTTCTGAATAAATAAGTTAACACAGAACACAGTAATTCCGTATTCTCCGTCCATTTCAAGAAACAATCAACACACGACTGACGCGCAAAATGAAAATCGTATGTACCTGCTCAATGTTTTTACAAAATTCTTTTCGCTGCAAAAAAATTAAAACTTAAATCGTCACGAAAACAATGTACCCATGATTTTGGGATCCTTACACCTTCCCATATGCCTTCTCCTATCATGCATGCTAAAATGTCTTGCACTTCCTTTCTAAAAAATGCCCACAAGCATTATTCTGTGCCTTCTTTGGGAATTGGAAAAAGAAGGACCTACATTGTTGTTATAAGAACGAAAATTCAGTTTTTTTATATAATCATCAAACAAACATTTGTATCAACATTTTTAACAGGACACGGTTTTAATCCGATTTGCCTCAAAACTAGAATTTGCTGTTATTTCGCAAGATGATTTATATTTAGATATAGTTCTTGATTTTAATTCCAGAGCATGTAATGCGCTATTCTCATCCATTTGCCAGAAATTTGGAAATTAGTATCCCTCCCCGCTTTCCAGTGTATTTAAAATAGAATATATCTTTATACCCTCCACCATAGGAACAAAAAAAAAAGCAGTAGAAAAGTGAAGTTTTGTATTCGAAACAGCGTTTCTGGCGGTGTCTTAAAATTTACGTATTTTTGGTTCATTGGTTTTACTGTATTGGTTTTACTGTATACGTTTGTTTTGATCGTGATATTTCTATTTGTCTTCTATATTAGTTGTTGTTATAATACAGTTTTGTAATGTTGTTGTGAGAGCATACACACAGAAAAATTTATTTGACTTCAAATCTTTTGACTTTTCCTTAAAGATTTCGTTATTGAATCTGAGATATTGTTTTTTAATATAAAGTCACTTTTTTGGAAGCTAACTAGCTCTAGATCTAGGCTCTGTGAATTTAAAGCGAAAGGGTGATACGGTCAAAATTTGGTCATGGGAAAACGCGTGTAAATCGGTGAAATCGTTTATTTAAAAAATCAAATTAAATTTCTTTTTCAAGTTCAATTAGTATAAAATTCAGGAAAAATATTCAGTTAGGCTTTCGCTTTTCCAAATCCAAATTGCCGGGCCTCACGCTTGACACCTGCCATCAGATTTTGTACAGCCACCTTGTCCACCTTCTTCGCTGCAGAAAGCCAGTTTGTCTTGAACTGCTGCTCGTCCTTAGCAGTTTTTTTGGTCTTCTTTAGGTTCCGCTTGACAATAGCCCAGTATTTCTCAATTGGGCGGAGCTCTGGCGTGTTGGGAGGGTTCTTGTCCTTGGGAACCACCTGCACGTTGTTGGCGGCGTACCAGTCCATGGCCTTTTTACCGTAATGGCAAGATGCCAAATCCGGCCAAAACAGTACGGAACAGCCGTGTTTCTTCAGGAAAGGCAGCAGACGTTTATTCAAACACTCTTTCACGTAAATTTCTTGGTTGACAGTCCCGGAAGTTATGAAAATGCTGCTTTTCAAGCCACACCGAGCAAAAACTCTCATTACCCGGAAATCTTGTAGGTAATCCCAATCAAAAAGAAATAACCACTTATAAATTGGAATCGCTTCGGATTACATTTATATAAGCATGTCCTACGAAGAAAGTACTTCTCCCCAGGCATACTTTCAGCCATGAAATAAGTAGTGCATTTAGAGCATATGTTCACCTAATATGTAATCACTTATTTGTAGATATACAAAAGTTTGTAAAATAACCACTTATTGACTCTGGTAACCAAATTTCGAAAATAATGACTTCATTGCTTTGGATCAAAATACGCCGAGTAATGCTATAAGATAAACAATACTTGAGTATTGTAGAAATAGAAAATCAAATCGAAAATAATGACTTCACTCGCCGATTACATTGGATCAAAATACGCATAGTAATGCTGTAAGATGAACAATACTTGAGTAGCAACGAATATTGTAGAAATAGAAAATCAAAAAAATTATATAGTTGTCTTTAATGAGATGTTTAAAATGAAATTGGATTAAAGACCGAGGGTATCTTGTTATTTTCTTATAAGAAAAGTAATTTCTTTCGACTTGCGATTCCGAATACTAGAACATGGGGTAATATATTCATCTAAGAAAACTAAACGCGAACTAAATTCACGCTTAAAATGGAAATAAAAATTGGTTCGTGAAATATTCGTGAAATACTTTATAATATACCTAATAAATATATATAATATGGTGAGGTTATGTATTTAAAACACAATTATTATGAAATATTTATGAAGAATACTCCTAAATGAAAAATCTTCAGGATTACCGTTACATTACACATTCTTTTTCATATAATTTTTATATTTTATTAAGTTATTAACAGCCAACTGCATTACATTTTGAGAATTATCAAATATTACCGGGAAGTATTTGTTATTGTCATTAGATGTTAGTCATTATAACTCATCGCAATGTAATGCAACGTGTAATGACACTTTTACTACTGGTAATGCAAATTGTAATGAGATGTGGTTACCTAGTTTTTGCTGGGCAGGTACAGATGGATTGCCAAACCAGATATTTCTTTGCGAACTTTGACAATTTTATGTGCTTGAAAATATCTGCTACCTTTCCCCTTCCTTTTGCCGTATAAAACTCCTGTCCCGGAAGCTACTAGTAGTCGGCTTTGACGTAGGTTTCGTCGTCCATTACCACGCAGTCAAACTTCGTCAGCATCGTCGTGTACAGCCTCCGGGATCGCGCTTTGGCCGTCGTATTTTGTTTATCATCGCGATTTGGAGTCACTACCTTCTTGTAAGTCGATAGTCCGGCTCGTTTTTTGGCTCGATGCACGGTTGTAGACGATACACCCAGCTTATTTGCGGCATCTCGGAGAGAGAGGTTAGGGTTTGGCTTGAAACTACCGGCAACTCTCTTTGTCGTCTCAGCGGCTTCCGGTTTTCAATTTCCCCCCTATCCAGACTTCCTGGCTGTCAACAAACGTTCCCCAAACACTTTAATTACATTTGTAACTGTTGATTTGGCAACTTTTAGCGATTTTGCCAGCTTTGCGTGCGAGTAGCTCGGATATTCGCGATGCGCAAGCAAAATTTTGATACGCTGCTCTTCTTGCTTGGACGGCATTTTGACAACTGAAGAGTGAATTCCAAAATCAAAATAGGAGCAACATTCTACACACACACCTTCAAATTGAGGGGTGCTCAGGTTTTTTAAATGCAAAATTGAAAGAAATACGTCAAGTTTATATTGACCAAATTTTGACCGGATCACCCTTTAGGATACAGGTCTCATTTATTGAATTTTCGTTCACGTTTTGCGATATATCAACACAGGTATACAGCTATAAATAAATTTCGAATAAAAATCCAAATTGTAAAATACATTTTAATGCAACAAATGTTTTCTTATTTTCAAATAAATTTTTAACCAAAAATGCAAAATCCTCCAAATAAATATTAGCCTATTTTGATTTCTTTTTATCTTTAATACAAGGGTTCAATGTCATAGTTAATTAAAAGATTATTCACTTAAATCGTTTTTTTTCTTCTTTATATTAAGTGAAATTGGCCTTACTTTAAGGTCCTATAACTTTGATAGAGGCACGAACATTTCAAAGATTCGTGTACTAAATTTAAATAAAATAGATTTTAATTTAAGATTATGAACCTTTTTCAATTATTTTTTTGTATATGTGCAGCTTTATCTCTTCATGGTTACTATAGTTTGTTCTCCCCTTGTATAGCACTTGTTGTATTACATATCAGGCACCCTGTACATATGGGGAGGTATATATAACTCCGATCAGGTTTGAACTAAACATAGTAAAAGTGCTTGCCACTCAAAAAAAAATGTTTATTCAAAATTTCAAAAAATTTGCATCAGTAATATGAGATGTAAACTCATATCGGACGATTATATATACGGGCGCTATATATATACCTGACACGATCTCTTTGAAAATTGACAGAGATACTACTATTAACAAGAGCAAACGTTTTGCCAAATTTCATGTAAATGGGTTGTTCCCTTGAATTAATACCAGTTTGGGGATCAAATACCCCACTGAGCGACGGGATACTTTGTACAAGTAGCTACTATTTATGTAGGTCGGATGGTATTGCAAATGACCTATATCGGACCACATTTAGGTGTAGCCCACGGTGGAAATTTGATACGTGGTCTGTAACAACCAGGCAAAAGTTAGTCCAAACCGATCCCCCGATTTTATTTCCTGCGCTTTCTGGAGGTGAAAAATTCATTCGATCCAGTTGAAATGTGGTACGTGGTGTTAGTAACTGGCCTCTAATAACGATGCAAAAGTGGCCCATATCGCTCCAAAAATATATGTAGCCTCCATAAAAAGCAATTTTTATTATTTATTTATTATTTAATTTATGTTAACCGATCAAGAACTGATTTAGCTTATATAGGTATTTAATCTACCTCCATGTACATTAAAGCAATGTTAAGAGGTTTCAAGATACCTTGTATTTAGTAGAACTTTCTTCGTAATACATGGCCTGCCTGACATTACGGTCGTATTTACTTATTTTTATAGTGCGGTTAAATAAATAAACATAAATCTTTCTAAATAATTAATAATTAAATTAATAATAACAAAAATCTATAACTTTGCCTATGGTAGAATCTGTTCGAACCCACCAATGATCCCATACTCATTGAATGCGTAGCACCGAGAAATAAAATAAATAAAAACACAAGGATTTAGTTTTTCTTTTCAATAATGTTTCAATAAAACGTAATTTTATTGAATTTTTTGGGAGATTATTATTTACCTTTTACAAAACAATCGTTGGACGGACGTAATCCAGAAACCAATAATAACAAAAGCTTAGACGCCGCAAGACGGTAATGGCGCGACTCGTTAGAAAAATGTAACGAATTGTGCTGAAAGCACAGAGCTGCATCCAGAGCTTAGGGTACATTTTCTAACGAGGGGGAAATTGTCATTTTACAAGATTTTAAGTCCCCATCTAACGAATAAATTTTGACCTTACGAATTTGAACTTAAACATTCCGCCCGCCTTGCAACATCCAGCTATGTTGTAATTGAAATTCATTAATACATAGACATTACATACAATATTTTAATATCAAAATAAATATAAAATGCGATGTCAGTTTCATTTTCAAATTGAGCAATTTTTTTTTTTTTTTTTTTTTTTTTTTTTTTTTTTTTATTAGTTCTTTTAATTTTTTTTCCAGACTTCATTCTTTCTTAACTAAATGCTCGTAGAGCCGTTGACCCGGAGGGTCTGCAGTGTCTGGGTTATTGGCCAGGATGACCTACGACACATATTCATGGTTGACATTGCCCTGAAATCACCCAGCCGAATATCGTCAGCTGCGCCAAGGGGAATCCCGGACTCGAAAACATTTGAGGCTTAATAACCCTTGCGTATACGTCGGGCCCCAGGACCAACCCCACCCCGGAAGGGCGATAAAACACTGGATCGGCCAGCTGGAGACATTCAAAATGCTCTCGTATGGAGTCTGGAGCCGACGCCGATGGGGTGACCACACGGGATAAATCTGTCACCCGGGCGGAAAAAATCAATTTATTTTCCGCGTTGTGCCGGGATACGACGATCAGCGGACAAAAGGCGTTCTGCGCTGTCATTGCCGAAGTAAGCCGTAAGCTTTGGGCAAGACTACTGCATATCATACTGTACCCCGCACATGGGTCGAGGACAGCTCGGACGGGAATTCGACGACCGGACAAGACGAGTATCAACACAATAGTGGGACCAAGCGTAACAGTTGGTTGCAAAACTAACAACGGACTAAATATGGGGGTAGCATTTGTAATGCAGTACGCGGACGAATTAACGGACGGACTTGAATTTGACTTTCTCTTAGACAAATCGGACGATGGAGCGGAAGGACGTTGTTGCTGGTCGAAGGAGTGCAGAAGCGTATGGTGGCTCTCTCCGCATTCGCGACACCTTTCGCGACTATTGCAGGTCGATCGCATGTGTGACCTGCCCAGACAGTTGGAGCACACCCGATGAAGAACTACGGTGCGCAGCCTTTGCTCCAACCGCATTTTCAAGAACCTGCGGCACGACCGTAGATTATGCTTCCGCCTGCATAACACACAATTGTTTAAATGAAGCTTTGGGCTCGAGTCCGAATTTCTTTGGGCAGTCCCCGTAGGGGAAGACGAAGATTCTGCTGCCTTAGTTGCAGATACTTCAGCTGGAGCCGTATCAGCCCCCGACGGAGGGACAACTTTTTGTGTCGGTACTACCTCTTGTGAAGAGGCGACGACTGGGGTCATCCCGACGTCAGGGACCTGCTCGATTGCTGGTAACGGCTCGCGAAGAACCGATGCAACATCACTTTCTATAATCTCTATTTCCTCATCGGACATCGGGACGTCATCCTCGTAGTCAGGGAGAGTCTTAACAATTTCCCTCATATTTTCCATTGTACTGCGAAAAGAAAGATGACGCTTACTATATGAACGATCGAAAACTATTCGGTCAGTATGACCAATTTTACCACCGGTCGTCTTACAACACCGTTTGCCGTTCTCACGTCTGCAACTCTAACGCGACCGTCAGATCCTGGGTGGACGTCATCCACACGACCTAATTTCCACGATGTAGGAGGTAATTGCTCATCACGAATTACTACCAAGTCCCCTACTTCGATATCACGCTGCGGAAATTTCCATTTATACCTTTTCTGTAAGCCTTTCAAATATTCATCTTTCCACCGTAAGCAGAACTGTTGCGACAGCGCCTTCATTTTCCTAAATCGATGCACCAAATGAAGTGGTGATTCCTCCTCTAACTGTTCAGGAGGCGCCAAGATCGGAGATCCTACCAACAAATGGCCGGGCGTAAGTGCCACCAACTCTTGAGAACTTTCACTCATCGGGCACAACGGCCTAGAATTTAAACAAGCCTCAATTCTCGAAAGAACAGTCGAAAACTCTTCAAATGTATATTTGAATCCAGATGCATGTTTCCTAAAATGCGTCTTGAAGCTTTTGACAGCAGCTTCCCAGAGACCACCCATATGTGGCGCCCCGGCAGGGATAAACTGCCAGGAAAGCTGCTGAAACTGGTATGCTGAACACACCTTATCACGTCCCTCCTTAAGAACACTTCTCAATTCTTTTTCCATTTCGCGTGAAGCGCCTACAAAATTTGTACCATTATCCGAAAAAATGGTCTTGGGACAACCACGCCGAGCTATAAATCTGTGAAAGGCAGCCAGAAATGTTGTCGTAGACAAGTCTGATGTGGCTTCCAAGTGTATGGCCTTCGTCGAAAAGCATACAAAAACGCAAACATAACCCTTTGTTATCTTACATGCGCGCCCTATAAATGACTTAATTTCGAAAGGCCCCGCAAAATCAACGCCAGTCGTAGTAAACGGTCTGGTAAGCACAGTTCTCTCCGGTGGGAGAGCCGCCATGATCTGTGTACAAGACTTCTTCCTATCCAACAGACACCGTTTACACCGGTTAATAGTCGATCTAATCAAAGATGTTAAACGAGGAATCCAATACTCTATCCGAATAAGACGTAGAATCAACTGGTTCCCTCCGTGAATAGATATGTCGTGAACATGTTTCACCAGTAACCTAGCGAATCTACTATTATACGGCACTATAATTGGATGTCGCTCACTATACGAAAGGGTAGGACACCTACTCAAACGACCATTCAACCTCATAACCCCCTCCTCATCCAGGAATGGATTCAATGACAACAACGAACTCCTGGAACCTAACGGTTTCTTTTCCATCAAACAACCGTACTCATCTGGATAATGAGCCCTTTGAGAAAGAACAGCTAGACGTAATCTCACTGCCTTTAATTCAGTTGCCGTCAACGTCGTGTCGTGATACACATTTCGACTAGCATGTGAATAATGGGTCCTTTGATAAAACCTAAATATATACGCGATGACTCGTAGAGCCCTATTTAACGAAGAAAATCTCTCTAAAATGTCCTCATAGTTCGTAAAAAACGATGCGTGAGTCTTGACCGCCCGTACCTCAACGTCAGTCTCAAGAGGGGTCAAATCACTAATATCCCACTGAGAACTAGCTGAGCACAGCCACTCTGGTCCATGCCACCAAAGCGTTGAAACTGCCAACTCTGCAGGCGACACTCCGCGACTTCCCAAGTCGGCCGGATTGTCCTCAGAACGAACATGGTACCAATTCTGTCCCCCAGTATTCTCCTGAATCCTACATACGCGATTCGCAACGAAAGTAGACCACGTAGATGGCGTCTTTCGAAGCCAAGAGCGGACGATCGTAGAATCCGTCCAACAATAAACACGTCGAAATTCAATATCTAACTCCCTGGCTATAGACTTGTAAAGTTCTGAAGCCAAAACTGCCCCACAAAGCTCCAAACGTGGCAAAGATATAGATTTGATGGGGGCTACCTTAGTCTTACAAGATAGCAAATGGGTGAAGATATGTCCCTGCGGCGTAACCACACGAACATATACTACCCCCGCGTATGCTTTTTCCGAGGCGTCGGAAAAACATGTAATTCTACCTCACAGTCTGTGGAGTAATTGACCCATCGAGGAATACGAACGTGATTCACATCCTGATAGGTCTCGACAAACTTTCGCCATTGTCGCTCAGTTTGTAACGGAAGAGACTCGTCCCATCCTATCTTATCCAACCAAACCTGTTGCATAATTATCTTCGCCACTATAATAACTGGCCCCAGCCAGCCTACAGGGTCAAATAGCCTAGCTATAGCCGACAAAACCTCTCTCTTCGTAAACCGAGATTTTCGCTCAATCGGTTTCATCTCAAAATAAAACAAGTCTAACTGCGCATTCCACCTAATGCCCAACGGTTTCGAACTACTGGCCTCAACAAATGCCAGTAATTTGGCGTCAACCAAATGGTCAGCCGGAAGCGATTCCAAAATGGCTAGCTCATTAGAAGTCCACTTCCTCAGTTCGAACTTTGCCGATGATAATACCCTAATCAATTGATCCCTAGATTCAACAGCAGTATCCACGTTATGGTACCCTGTCAAAACATCATCCACGTACATGCACCTTCGTAGAATGTGTGCCGCGTGGGGATATTCATCTTCGGAGTCATCGGCCAATTGCAATAACGTCCGTATGGCTAAATAGGGAGCACAATTCACTCCAAATGTCACGGTCTGCAGCTCATAGTCTTGTACATCTTTTTGAGGGGTGTCCCTAAAGACAATTCGCTGCAGAGAAGTATGGGCCGAATTTACCCTAATTTGGCGGTACATCTGTGTGATGTCGCAATTAAAAACATATTTGAAAAATCTCCACCTCAAAATCAAATTAACCAATTCCAATTGTAATGTGGGTCCCACATAAAGAATGTCGTTCAGACTTTTACCATTTGAGGTCTTATGCGAAGCATTAAAGACAACTCGAAGTTTGGACGTCAATTTGTCCGGATTGATTACCGGGTGGTGTGGCAAATAACACACAGTTTGATCTGCAGGAGAAGTCGACGACACTGGTCTCATATGTTGCAAGTCCAAATATTCTTTAATCACCCCGTCATACATTAATTTCGTTTCAGGCTTTCGTAAAAGCGAAGCCTCACCACGAATAAATTGCTTCAAACAACTTGTCCGCGAATGTCCAAGCAAGACGTGTCCCTTTAATTCGGGTTTTATCGGAAGAGTCACTACGTATCTTCCATCGGAATCCCTATATGTGGTATTCTTAAAATTTTCCTCACAAAATGTATCTGCGGGAGAACAAATTGCCCGTCTTGGTAAGTCCTCTAATTCCCAAAACCGAAGAAGAGTCTTGTCAAGACCATCTTCTTCCATAAATTCAACAGTCGTTGAAAAAACCGTCACATTAGAAGTGGGAATTGAACCAGTAATGAGCCAGCCGAAGACTGTCTGTTGAGCAATCAACGACCCTAAAATACCAGACCGAACCCCCTGTAATATAATTCTGGGATACACGTCTGCCCCCAACAATAGATCAACCGGACGACTATCGAACAGATTAGGATCAGCTAAACGCAAATTTGGCAAACGTGACATATAATTCCGACTCACTTGGAAAGACGGTAAATTCCCAGAAATCCTAGGCAGGACCAACGCAGTCGCCTCTACCAAGACCGATCCATCTATGGGTGACCCTATACTCAGAGGGCAAATACCTCGAGAAGTTATCGAAACCGATTGATTCACGCCCGATATCGAAGACGTCGCACTCGTTATCGAAATCCTAAGCAACTTTTGCATTTTTTCGGTAATAAAGGAGGCTTCCGATGCTGGGTCAATAAGAGCCCGAGCTGGGTACGTCATACCCTGATGAACGATGTTCACCATAGCCGTCCCTAATAGTACCGACCTGTTCTGGGAAACATGAAATACTTGCCTGGCCGAAGTGCCAGACACGATTCCAGACGAAGTGGAAGGCTGCGGGTCAATCAAACCGCTAGAATCCGTAGGACGAGCGGCCGAAACCGTCGAAGACGTAGTCGCCACATTCGTAGAATGGGAAGAATCGCGATGAAGCAAAGTATGATGCCTTCCTTGACACTTCTCACAACTGCGAGATGTAGCACAGTTGTTAACGTCATGTCTACGAGATAGACAATTGAAACAACAGCGGTACCGTTTCACAGCAGTCAACCGATCATTCACAGAAAGATTCCTAAATTTCGGACAAACACGAAGATGATGGCTTTGTCGTGGACAAAGAACACACATCTTATCGACGGAATCTCTAGAAGAATGAGAAGTGTATTGCGAATTACGCGACCTAGATGGCGAAGATTTCGGAGCTGCATTCGTAAAATGCGTTCGCAGTTTCCTGCCATCAGTTCTCCTCGAAGCATCGATACCCTTCAAATCGCGCAGACACGTGAGTGTCTGAATCCTTTCCGTAAGAAAACGATCCATGTCCACCCAAGACGACAACGCAGACTTATCACTTATACCCTGTTCCCACAAAGTAACACTAATCTTCGGTAGACGTTGCACACACAAATATATCAAAATCGGATCCCAATCGTTCGTAGGAACGTTATTCACAGCCATCGCCGAAATACATGCATTTATACCACGCTGCAAGTTCTTCAACCCAGAACTTGTCTCGGTGTCTAAGACCGGAAGGTCAAAAAGAAGCTTCAACTGATTGCTGACTAAAATTCTCAAGTTGTCATAAGTTTCCTTTAACGTCCTCCAAGCTAACTCGAAACTCCTATCAGTGAGAGGAAATCTTCTTACAACTTCACGGGCGTCGCCACTAGTCTTTTTGAGCAAATGACACAAGCGCTCAATATCACTCAGACGGGAATTTTTTACATAAACAGCAGTAAACAAATCCCTAAATGTTGGCCAAGACTGAAAGTCACCATCGAAAACCTCAATATCGCATGGTGGTAAAGCCAAACTATGGACCGCACCATGGTCAACACCTAACAAAAGAGAATTTCCCGATACATCCACATTACCAGAACGAGCAGAAATATCCGCCACATCGGCCTGCTGTATAGGAGTTGACGCCCTATGAACGGCTTTCAGACCGTCTATTTTCCTTTCGATAGTGGAAACAATACGAATATAGGCATCATAAGTTGCCTCATACTTGCCGTCAGCAGATTCTACCTTTCCCTTATCTGAATCCTCCTGAAGATCGTCTAAACACTCCTCATACCTCTCTTTCACTTTCTCCCAGAGTGATTTCGCCTCTTCGACCTGAGCCCTTAGAGAATAAACATCTAAATTCTCCTCCTTCAAAGAGCTAACCCGTGTCCCAAACTTCACAACCGCATCAGCGGCTCTAATGAATCGCGCGAATGTATTAACTGGCATATTGAAAATAATTTAGCGTCACAAAAATTCACAAAAACTCGTAAAGTATGTGAACACGCACTTATCGACAGCGAAAACTGGCCGAAAAATCAATAAATTTGCACAAAATGCCCAAAAAATGCAAAAACAAAAATTTACAAAATTTTTCTTTCAGTGTATCAAATTCTCACACTGCACCAAAATTACCACAAAATTTCTTGAAGTGTAAACAATTGTTCGTAAAACAACCACTTCAAAACTTAAAATCAAAAATTTCAAACAATTTGTAAACTATTGGACTATTTTTCTCTCAGTGTAGAGACAATTAATTTTCGTTCAGTGTACCGAATCACAAAATATTTTCCCCTTGTACAAAAAATAGGCAAATTATTCAAGTTGAATTCAAAAAATCTCAAAATTCTACTAAAATTTTCAAACTATTTCTCTCAGTGTATGAATGAATTTACGAAAATTACGCTCAGTGTATCGAAGAATACTGACTGCCGCCAATTTGTATCAAAACTTCACACACGAAAACCAGATGATCAAAAAAATTCAACAAATTATAAGAAATTATAAAAAAAATGTCTGTAAGACCAAATGTAGGGTGCACGGACTGTAAAATACACCTCTACACTTCCACGCCAAATAATCTCCCCAAAAAAATTAAAAATCGCAAATAATAAAAAATATAGAAATAAAAATATATACGTAATATATATGATAAAATAAAAATTATACGATCGTACCGGACCGCCTGTAGGGTGCACAGTGACCAAACCGATAATTTTTACTAATGCGCGTAACGCTAATGGGTCATACAACACGAAAACCCAAAAAACTCAATTTCAAAAATTTTTATAATTTTCCTCAAAATATTTACGACTCGCGGCCCCGTGAGGGTTAACAAATAAACCAAAGAAACACAGCTCAAAAAAAATATGTATGTATATACGTGTGTGTATCACTGATCATACGTAGGTATGTAATTCAAACGTTGACTGCAGTGACGATTGATGTTTGTTTACAATAGTAATACGACCAACAGAGCCTTTGGAGTCTGCGTGTATTTTGTTATTGTTTTATTTACTTCAAGTTAAAGGCAACGTAATTGCAAATAATGTTTTGAAGTAAATAAGGACTGTCAACGTTTAAATTCACCACACAACACCAATATATACAATAGATTTTTCACTTTTTATTTTGATTATTCTTTCACTTGAATATCATTTAACAAAACGAAATCAAACAAACGAAAGAAATGTGCGTACGTATGTAGCAACGAATGTGTGTTTTTAGAAATGCAATTTGCCGTCGGCAAAACGAAATAATTGAATCAATGTTGTAAAACGACCGCGGTTTAAATTTAAAACACTCGCGATTTGCTCAATTATTTTAATAAAACACTGACATACGCACCTGTGTGTTGATAAATAATTATTTAAATAAATTTTCAATATAAATCCTTCACAAATATGGCTGCAAAGTGGCTGCTTTTTGTTGTTGCTTCACAATGATGAGCACTTTCCTTTGGAAAAGAAAAAGAAAACCCTTTATTAATTGCTGTAAGCAAGTATCCGGCTCGATTGGACCAATGAATGCGTAGCACCGAGAAATAAAATAAATAAAAACACAAGGATTTAGTTTTTCTTTTCAATAATGTTTCAATAAAACGTAATTTTATTGAATTTTTTGGGAGATTATTATTTACCTTTTACAAAACAATCGTTGGACGGACGTAATCCAGAAACCAATAATAACAAAAGCTTAGACGCCGCAAGACGGTAATGGCGCGACTCGTTAGAAAAATGTAACGAATTGTGCTGAAAGCACAGAGCTGCATCCAGAGCTTAGGGTACATTTTCTAACGAGGGGGAAATTGTCATTTTACAAGATTTTAAGTCCCCATCTAACGAATAAATTTTGACCTTACGAATTTGAACTTAAACACTCATTCTTTGATGGCTGCCAAGCTATTAATTTGCTTATGTCTACTTACTCCTAACTTTGGCCTTCTAGAAGACATTCTCTGTAACACATAAAAAAGATTCGATACCCATTATACGTTCACTTCCAACAGAAGGGAACGCGGAATGACCTCACGTGTAGCTTAAGTTTACCTTTTGGCGCCCACATCACATAAATGTGTCGTAGATCAGTGGATGAGTGTAGGAGTAGTTGCTACGTCCGACTTGCATGCCAAGGGTCGTGGGTTCGATCCCTGCTTCGACCAAAGTTTTTTTTGTTTTTTTTTTTACATGTATTCCAGATATGTTCGGAAGATTCCGAAAAATGTTCAACATTACATTCTACTATATTAAATTTTGAACTGTAAAATGTGTCTTATTAAAGACCTAAAGTCAGAAAAGAACAGTGTTTGATATAAACGAAATGGACTGTGTTGTTGTTTCAAAAATAACTTTTTTATTGAAAAAATAAAAATTTTGTAACAAACGAATTTTTTTGGTGATAAAAGTTTAAAATTTTCGAAGCAATTCAAAAAACTCTAACAAAAGAAAAACGTTTTCGGTACGGGTTTTCCAAACGTTTTTTTTTCTTTGCGTGTAGCTACCCGGACAGCACTTTCATCATCGATTCCACGTCGCTTCCATTTCCCGCTGGGTAAACAAACGTACAATACATATAAAAGTTGTTGTTGTTACTATATGAGGGCAAAAAAGAATCGAATTCCTCGATTCCTATACTCTGTTTTCGAAAACAATATGACTCGTTGTGTTTGATCCCGAAGACTGAAGTTGTTTGATTGACCGTTTCATACAACACAAACGAGAACGAGTTATGGTTGTATTCGAACGTACAAAAATCGGTCTAAACGGGAACGATTACAAATCTCTACCTTACTTGTTGGGCTTCGAGATGTTCTCGAACACAAAAATATATGACCGATGCAATGCTCTAAATAATATCCTAAAGTATAAATTGACCTCGTCAATGACAAACTCATGTTAAAGTGATCGGTCCCTTCCATACGTTTTGATCTGAACACCCAGAATCTCTTTGTGTATCGGTCCGGATATTGATCAATTTCCTATAGGAACAATAACGAACGAGAAACAAAAGATTTATTCATAACATATTTAAATGCTGGAGGGCTCTAACGATCACCTTAGACATTTTTGTCCTGACTTTTAATTTTTTTCCGATGGTCGGACCAAATGGAATTTGTAATTTTGGAGGGTCTCGGCAATATACGAAGCAGCACCCAAGTGTTTCGTAGTCGGCCATTGTTTCATAGTTTCATAGACATTTTTTCATAGTAATGTTCCTAAACTAGTATTAAATGTTTGGGACATATATGTTAATATGTTACAATATATTAAGATTGGGACATGAATATTTCATAAAAATAATATGTGTGAATGTAAACATATATAAATTTACAAATTTCGAATAAACATAATATGTTGTGATATTTTATTCCGAGAGCGACAGAGAGAGTATAGAGAAAGAAATAGAGATGGAAAACGGGAGGTCGAAAGATATCAACACAACACAAAAGAGAGCAATTTCTGTGAAACTGCTTGTATGTTGTTTCGGAAAACTGTTTTATGAGTTCATTTGTGTTGGCTATGCGCGTGGCATGGCCAAAAATTTGATATGCCAAAGTCTAAATATTATTTAATTTGAATATTAAAAAAATGTGAACTCGGAGTAAAGAGAATACACATTCAGAGTAGACATTTGAAAAAAAGAAAGTGATTTTCCTTGAGAGCAGCATTTTATGTATGTGTCGGCATGCGTTTTATTTTTATCATTTTGACATTATGTGCACAATTTTTTTTTGCTGGGTTCGTCAAAAAAAATCGGAACGTACGACGTGTAAGTCAACATATTCAGACAAAGGAAATTAAAACAAAAACATTTGAAAATATGTAAAAATTACAAAGGGACCCCCATAAAAATAACGAATGGGCACTCTTCATTAATAAATAGTCCAAGAGGAGTTGACGGACACTTTCAAAAATAAAAGCGGGCATTAAATTAAAAAACAAAAATTATTTTTTATTTTAGCGGTAAAACTCGCCATTTAGCGAGATAATGCCAACTTAATACCGGCCTTAAAGGTAAAAATTAAATAAAGTGTAAAAATATTCGTTAATAAAAACTCATATTTATTTGTATTTCTAAATGCTGGAAAAAAATAATTCACTACTAAATAAATTTATGTGTGGGTTGTAAAATTATTGTTTAGGAGTTATATAGTGTTTTGAATGGTTATCGTTAAATAACTTTAGGATTCGATGTTTTTATGTTTATACTCGACTTCACGTTCTTCTCTTGTTAGAGTTTTTGAATTTCTTCGAAAATTTCAAACTTTTATAATAAAAACATTGTTTTCTTACCTAATTTTTCTTTTTGCAATAAAAAAAAATAATATTTGATTTGAAAACTCAGTCCATTTCGTTTATATCAAGCACTGTTCTTTTCTGACTGTAAATCCTTAATAATCCACATTTCGAAGTTTTATTGTAAAAATGTAATATAGTTTTTTAGTAATATGTAATGTCGAACATCTCTTCGGAATTTTTGGAATATATGTAAAAAAAAATTTTTGGTGTTCGGTCGGATCAGGGATTGAACTCACGACCCTTTGCATGCAAGGCGGCCATGCTAGCCATGGCCAACAAATATATGTTTCTGTTAAATAATGTTTTGTTTGCATCGGCTCGTGGGCGCCGAAGACATACAAGAAACTCCAAGCGGTTTTTTCTTTGCGTTTAAAAATATATGTTCTTCTTGCAAAATATGTTTGGGACATATGTTGGATAAGCGATTTTTTTGAGGGCGTAGGACGATTTGACGAAGAACTTCCAAATATTTGCGATATTCTATAATAAACTAATATTTTATCGTGAATTTATGATATTAGATTTAGAATTAGTTATGTTAGGTTACGCGGACAAAAAATAATGCTGGTGTAAAAATTGGTGCTGGTGGTGTAAAAATTATATATTTGGGACTCAAATGTTTAGCATATTATTTTTAAGTGCAAGCATATAATGTTCATAAACTAGTATAATATGTTTGGGTCATATACATTTAAAACACAGCGGACACACTATGAATGAAAAATTTTGGTTAATTTTTGAAGATTGTCAAACAAATATTTTATAAACGCAGATGTCACGCCGATTTCAGAAAAAAAAGTAACTATTTTTCGACAAATTTATTAGATAGATTTATTAGATATAATTATTTTGTTAAAAAAAAATTCAAAATTTGAAGGAAAACATGGACTTCAAAAAAGTTCAAGATAGGCACATTATTGGTAAAATGTACAAATTATAAGAAATTCTAGACTATTTACGCAAAAGATTACACTAGTTTACACAGAAAATGTACGGCCCCATGAAATAAGTTCCCTAAATTGGGGACTTATTTCATTATGAAATAAATCCCCAAAATATTTTATGAAATTATACCCAAAAAAATGAAATAAATCCCTAAAACGCAAAATGAAATATATCCCCAATATTTTAGGGACTTATTTCTTAAAAATAATAATAAATTTATGGATAAAATACATTATTTCTTCATTATAGTTCATAACAATGTCAACTTCTAACATATGCAGTAGTATAACAGGTTGGCTGATAAGTCCCCGGTCTAACACATGTTTTCGTCAAAATTCGTTTTTATTATTCAACATAGTTCTCTTCAAGAGCGATACAACGATTATAACGACCTTCCAATTTTTTGATACAATTTTGGTAGTACTCCTTCGGTTTTGCCTCAGAATAGGCCTCAGTGTCGGCGATCACCTCTTCATTGCAGCGAATTTTTTTCCCTGCGAGCATCCTTTTGAGGTCTGAGAACAAGAAAAAGTCGCTGGGGGCCAGATATGGAGAATACGGTGGGTGGGAAGCAATTCGAAGCCCAATTCATGAATTTTTGCCATCGTTCTCAATGACTTGTGGCACGGTGCGTTGTCTTGGTGGAACAACACTTTTTTCTTTTTCTTATGGGACCGCTTTGCCGCGATTTCGACCTTCAAATGCTCCAATAACGCCATATAATAGTCACTGTTGATGGTTTTCCCCTTCTCAAGATAATCGATTAAAATTATTCCATGCGCGTCCCAAAAAACAGAGGCCATTACTTTGCCAGCGGACTTTTGAGTCTTTCCACGCTACGGAGACGGTTCACCGGTTGTTGTCCACTCAGCCGACTGTCGATTGGACTCAGGAGTGTAGTGATGGAGCCATGTCTCATGCATTGTCACATATCGACGGAAAAACTCGGGTGTATTACAAGTTAACAGCTGCAAACACCGCTCAGAATCATCAACACGTTGTTGTTTTTGGTCAAATGTGTGCTCACGCGGCACCCGTTTTGTACAGAGCTTCCGCATATCCAAATATTGATGAGTGATATGACCAACACGTTCCTTTGATATCTTTAAGGCCTCTGCTATCTCGATCAACTTCATTTTACGGTCATTCAATATCATTTTGTGGATTTATTTTGATGTTTTCGTCGGTAACCACCTCTTTCGGGCGTCCACTGCGTTCACCGTCCTCCGTGCTCATATCACCACGCTTGAATTTTGCATACCAATCAATTATTGTTGATTTCCCTGGGGCAGAGTTCGAAAACTCATTTTCAAGCCAAGTTTTTGCTTCCACCGTATTTTTTCCCTTCAGAAAACAGTATTTTATCAAAACGCTCAATCTCACAAACTAATTGACTTGCAGACGTCAAATTTTGACACGAATAATTTTAAGGTTGGTACTATATAAAAATAATATGCATTTAATACTAGCGACGCCATCTATGTGTCAGACCGGGGACTTATCAGCCAACCTGTTATTTATTTGGGTATATATTTGTAACCAATTTTTAACTAAAGTACGACAATCAGCCGGGAGTCTCATTAGACATTCGCTATAAATGTATAAATATCTGCAAGGCCTAATCACGAGATTAGGGAGTATTATCCCTACACACTACACATTCATTAACCGAGTTTGGATACACGTCCACTTCGTTAGTCTCTTCATCATCGGATGATGCATTCTGCGTGAATACGTCTGGAATAATAACAATAATATTTTATGGAATTGCGCTATTTTTAGAAGTACGTACGTACTGCAAAAGATCCCTACGCTTACTCATATTTCGTTTTACAGCCTGCCAGAAATTAAATTCGCGCGAATGGTTTTAATTTCTGTTTCTCGCACGCTCCAAAAACTAAAAAATCTTTTGCTTTTGCAGAAAAAGAAGTGGAAGACATACACCCTCAAAAAAAATCGCCTCTTTAACATATGTTCCAAACATATTTTGCAGGAAGCACATATATTATTGGATACTGCCGAAACATTAACATATTTGTTTTATGTGAACATATTATATGTTTGGAAGCATTTTGAGCCCAAAAATATTATATGCTTGGAAGAATTTTTCCCAAAGACGATTGTGCTCATTCCCTAACATACTCGTAATTCTCACTTCCACGAAATATTTTAGTTCTTGGCACCTTTTTCTGTAATACAAATAATGTTGAAGAAATTATTCACTTTTATAAATTATTTAAATTTTACCTTTCGCCTGCACGGAGAATCGAACCGAGGACCATACAGTTTGTGAGCCAACACACTATCCACTGGGCTACGTAGCTGTTATAGTCACCAGCAGATAAATATCGTTATAAGTTACATTTATATAGCATAGTTTGCAGCGCCCACGAGCCCATGCAAACATAATATTATTTAACAGAAACATACATTTGTTTGCCACGTGGAGCAGTGGTTAGCATGTGTGCCTTGCATGCAAAGGGTTGTGGGTTCAACCCCTGCTCCGACCGAACACCATTGGTTTCTTTTTTTTAATTTACGCATTTATATTTATACTATATTAAATTTTTATAATGAAACTTCGAAATGTGGATTATTAAAGATTTATAGTCAGTAACAGTGCTTGATATAAACGAAATTGACTGATTTTTGGATAACATATTATTTTTTTATTGCAAAAATAACAATTTTGTAACAAAAACCTGTTTTTGGTACAAAACTTTCAAATTTGGAAGGAATTTAAAAACTCTAACAAAAGAAGAATGTGGAGTCGAGTATAAACATACATATATAATTTTATAGTATAAACATAAATTTATTTAGGCGTGAACAGTTTTTTTTACTAGCATTTAACACCATCGCTGTAAAATGCCTTTTATTTTTCTTTAATAATTCATTTTAAAGAAAATAAACTTTTTAAATTGTTTTAGCTGCAAAACTCGAACTTAATGCTCGCTTTTATATTTGAAGGTGTCCGTCAACTCCTCGTGGACTACTTATTAATAAAGACGAACTAAACTTTGTTTTTATACATTTTACTGTGTAATTTTTCACTATTTCCTCCTTATTTCATTTTACTGTTCCAACTGTAAAAAGAGTATAGTGCCCTTTCGTTATTGTTATGAAGACCCCTGATTCCTTTTAACGAACCAAGAAAAAAATTGTGCCCATAATGCCAAAATGATAAACAAAACACATGTCCACACATACATAAAATGCTGCTCTCATGGCGAAAACACATGCTGTTTTTTTTTTAATGTCTATTCTCTTGGTTCCGAATGTCTATTCTCTTTATTCAAATTAAATAATATTTAGACTTAAGCATATCAAATTTTTGGCGTTATCATAAACCAGTTTTCCGAAACAACATACAAACGGTTTCATAGAAATTGTTCTCTTTTGATTCTTTCGCTGTGTTATGTTGATATCTTTTGTCAACTCTCCCGGTTTCCATCTCTATTTCTTTCTCTATACTCTCCCTGTCGCTTTGAATAAAATATCACAACATATGTATGTTTAGTCGAAATTTGTAAATTTATACATGTTTGCATTCACACATATGATTTTTATGAAACATTCATACCCCAAACATAATATATTCTAACATATTAACATAGATGTCCCAAACATTTAATGTTAGTTTAGGAACATTACATGTTTGCACTTAAATATATTGTGTTTTAAAATTGTGCCCGAAACACATTTTGTTTATATCGGAACATATGAAAAACATATTTTTCTAAGAGTGTAGGTTAGGTTAGGTTAGGTTAGGTTATGTGGCAGCCCGATGTATCAGGCTCACTTAGACTATTCAGTCCATTGTGATACCACAGTGGTGAACTTCTCTCTTATCACTGAGTGCTGCCCGATTCCATGTTAAGCTCAATGACAAGGGACCTCCTTTTTATAGCCGAGTCCGAACGGCGTTCCACATTCCAGTGAAACCACTTAGAGAAGCTTTGAAACCCTCAGAAATGTCACCAGCATTACTGAGGTGGGATAATCCACCGCTGAAAAACTTTTTGGTGTTCGGTCGTAGCAGGAATCGAACCCACGACCTTGTGTATGCAAGGCGGGCATGCTAACCATTGCACCACGGTGGCTCCCAAAGAGTGTACAATTCGGTGAATGCAAAAGCAAAATATTTTTTAGTTTTTGGGCGTACGAGAAACAGAAATTAAAAAAGTCGCAAGAATTTTTTAATTTATATTAGATTGTAAACACTCTCAAAAAAAAGTGAACCCTATATTTCACTAAATTTAATTCTCTTTTAGTTCATGGAATTATTACGTTTTAAGTTTCCATGCCATTAACATTTTTTTGCGTACGTAAGTTAACTTAACTAAAGCAGAAGAAAAAATTATACACAATTGAAGTATAAAGATGAACTAAATTCGTGTCTCCCACAAAATAGTTCAGAATTCCTTAATATTTGTAAATTTTACCAATAATGCGTCCATCATGAACTTCGTATGGCACTAAAGACATTTTTGCAATTTTGAACTCCAATTTTTTCCTTCAAACTACGAAATTTTCTTTAATAAGTGAAAAATAATAATTTTGTCTGATAAATCTTCTCAAATTTGTCGAAAATTTTTTACTTGTTTTTGCGAAATCGGAGCGGCATCTGCGTTTATAATACTGTTTAGTTAAAATTTTCTACAATTAATCAAATTTTTCAATAATTAACTAAAATTTTCTTTCCTGGTGGGTTCACTGTTTTTTCAGTGCAATTTAAATCAGATGACATTTTATTTCCTTATCCGTATAAGGTTTCATTTCTGGCAGGTGAAATATGGTTAACCTTTGGGATCACTTGCAGTATATACGTGCGATCACAAATGACTCAATATTAGAGGTATGCACGTGACATGAAATTGTCGTGACGAAAACTGATTCTTGCGTGAGTCGTGAGTCACGCTCATGACAAGAGCGTGAGTGTTCGTGAGCGTGATTAACAAACCAAAATGTCGTGCGTGATCGTGAGTCACAAAAATAATATCTTCGTGAGTGTGCGTGAGTAACGAATTACACTCACGAAAATATTCCTGCTCACCAACATAAAACGCTTAAGAGTTAAACTCAATTACAATTTTAGTGACACCTGGGATGTTAAGAGTTTAATAACACTCTCGATTTTAATAATGCTAATATTTTTCGTGAGTCACGGTATTTTTCATGAGTCACGACGATTTCGTGCGTGAGTACAAATTTTCTTTTCGTGAATGTGCGTGAGTCCTACCAAAAAATATCGTGCGTGAGTATGATTTTTCAGTCGTGAGTGTGCGTGAGCGTGATCTACCAAATTACAAAGATATCTTGAAGTTGTTGATCAAATTTTTGTGGTTGGTATATACAAAAATTTTGTTTTATTCGAAAGAATAAATTTATAGAACATTTTGTTAAAATTCTATTTCTACAGAAAAAGTTTTCAAAATTTTATTTCTATATTTATTTTTGCGTGGTTGTTAGAGACCATGTGCTAACACCATGTATCAAATTTCGACCGGATCGGATGAAATTTGCTTCTCTTAGAGCAATCGCAAGCCAAATTTGGTGGTCCGTTTATATGGGGGCTATACGTAAAAGTGGACCGATATGGCCCATTTGCAATACCATCCGACCTACATCAATAACAACTACTTGTGCCAAGTTTCAAGCCGATAGCTTGTTTCGTTCGGATGTTAGCGTGATTTCAACAGACGGACGGACGGACATGCTCAGATCGACTCAGAATTTCACCACGACCCAGAATATATATACTTTATGGGGTCTTAGAGCAATATTTCGATGTGTTACAAACGGAATGACAAAGTTAATATACCCCCATCCTATGGTGGAGGGTATAAAAACGGTGGAGGCAAAAATTACAAAGGGATCTCATAAAAATAACGAAAGGGCACTATACTCTTTTTAGAGTTGGGTCAGTAAAATGAAAAAAGGAGGAAATAGTGAAAAATTAAACAGTAAAATGTAAAAAAAAACAAAGTTTAGTTCCTCTTTACTAATAAGTATTCCAAGAGGAGTTGACGGACACAAATAAAAAATCGGGCATTAAGTTCGAGTTTTGCACCTAAAACAATTGAAAAAGTTTATTCTCATTATTTCATTTTAGAGCGATAATGCCAACTTAATACCGGCCTTAAAGGTAAAAATGAAATTAAGTACAAAACACTATAAGTTTTAAATGCATTTAAAATGGTGTTAAATGCTATTAAAAAACTGTTCACCCCTAAATAAGTTTATGATTATATTATAAAATTATTTGTGTATGTTTATCAAGGATGGAAAATGCAGTACTATAGTACTTTTTTCAATACTTTTCCACCTTGGTCAGTACCGTAGTACCCCCGCGAATGATTTAGTACCTTTTGTGTAGACATTTTTGAGCCGATATCAAATGTATGGTACAATGGTTTTGACATAATATTTTAATATTTTGAGACAGTCTTTAACAAACTTATTTGCTAATAGTCTTTTTCATATTTGGCAAAGCAGACAAGTTCATGCGGGAAGAAAATCTCGATTTTTATAAAAGCCATTACAGTCACGGTCGAAACTTGAGAGAAAAATAATCTACCAAAATTTGGAGAAAATCTTACCAAAAACTATCAAAAAAATATTATTTTGCAAAAATTAATTTCTTCAGAAAGTTTTGTCAAAGTTTTGTGTCTACAGAAAATATTGTCAAAATGTTTTCTTTTGGAAAATTTTGTCAAAAATTTATTTTTTTATTTTTTGTCAACATTCTATTTCTATAGAAAATTTTGCCAAAACTTTATCTCTATAGAAAATTTTCTATGGAAAATTTTGTCAAAATTTTATTTTCATAGAAAATTTTGTCAAAATATGATTTCTATAGACAATTTTATCAAAATTTTTTTCTATAGAAAATGTTGTAAAAATTTTATTTTCATAGAAAATTTTATGAAAATTTTATTCCTGTAGAAAATTTGTCAACATTTTATTTCTAAAGGAGCCCTTGACAATAATTTTCCAATAGAATTTTATTTGAAATTTAGTGAAAAGTACCTTTTCGCTTAAAAAATACCTTATTTGTACTTTCTTAAAAATTGTATTTTCCATCCCTGCCAAGTACATGCAAATTTCGATATTAATCTCTTCCTTTGTGTAATCGGAAAAACTTCGGACTCAGCTGAAGTGATAAAAATGCAAAGAATGAAATGTGCCAACATTATTAGAAATGTTTTATCGCCTCACTTCAAAGAAGATTTGCGCAATGATATTGGAAAAAGTAAATTTAGTATTTAGTAATGTTAGTATTCAACAGACATAAGTTTAACAATACTTCTTGGCAGGGATCCGGAGCGGAGCGGAGCAAGCCCTTTTTTTTGCCGGAGCGGGAGCGGCATTTCTAAAATCCGGAGCGGGATCGGAGCGGGAGCGGAGCGGTTTCCAAATGAAAAACCGCTCCGCTCCGACTAGAATATTACTTGAATGAAATGTGTAACTTTGAAATTACACTGTGTAGGTAATTTCAAATATAGCTAGTACTTAGCGTAGTATGAGTAAACGTTTAAAATGTACGATATGTATTTTTGTACGTACGTACATTGGGGAAAACACAACGTGTTTTTTTTAGTAATTGTTTTCAAAAATGGCAAATGTCAAAATATATCTCTAGTATGTGTTGTAAAAGTAACAACAGTACTTTCGATCAATTTCATCCCGTATTACTACAAAGATGTTTGTAATGAAGGTTTTTTAGTTTTCTACACTGAAAAAAATATTGTCGTGAAGTCAAAGATTTCATGTCCTTAGAATAAGAATGCAAATTTTGCTTAACATGGAAGACGCAGTTCTCTAAAATAACGTTTTTTTCCTTGTCCAAAAGTCAATAAACTTTTGAATGAAGTTGTAATGTCCTTATAATTAAGTGATTTTACTTAAAAATGTGTATCATAACATGAAAGATAAAATTTTTGAGGTAAGGTCAACATGACTTTAAAAATTAAGAAAAATTCTTTAAAATTTATAAAATTGACTTTAAATTTGTTTCCTTTTTGCATCTTACCTACAAAGCAAAAAATCGTTAAAAAATAAGACATGTTTTTCAACACTTTAATAAAAAGACGCTTTTTACTTGAAACATAGCATAATTTCTACTGGAAGTCGAGTCTTAATATGGAAAATAAAATTGTCGTTAACTCGTTTTTAAAGGATTTTGATAACAACTGACGAAAAATTATATTACATGTTAGCCTGATACCGAAACAGGCAATTGACGTCCAAATGCATTATATCTAATTATACAATTATTTTTCGAGCTTTATGGACAGATATAGATTAAGGAACATGGTTAATAGAGCCATTGAAAAGAAAACGCCAGATACCAATCTAAAAAAATGAAAAATTAACATTTGCTTCCTAGAAGCAAGTACATAACCCCCAAATTTAAAAGATAATTGCGTCTTTAAAGTATCCTTACTTGTATTCTCCGCTTCTTTGGCTCGGAATTAATACCCAAACTGTTAAAGTAAAGACAAAATCTTTGGAACCGGCATGCTTTTTTTCAGAGTAAGGACATTCATATTTGCTTTACTATTGTACTGTATTCTAGCATTCTCTTATTTCTGATATTAGTTCTCGAAAATTTAATTGAAATTATGGATAGTTTCAATTTTGGTTGAAAAATGTGCGCATATACATTTATTTTAATTTTTTCTCACATTGAAAACTAATGACTTAATTTGTATTATTGCATGTTATCTACTTTTTTTGAGAACGAACATTTCTTAAAAACGCTGTTCGAAAATGTATTTTTACAATAAAGGGGAAAAAAGCGAAATTAGGTATCACTAGATCTGAGTAAGAATATTCGTAGGTATACCACGGACTGATTTCGATGGAGGTTGTTGCAAACATAAACATACACCCACACATTACAAATATAACAAAACCTTTTCTCTACGTCTCACAGCGGGGTTTTTGATGTCAAAAGTGGGAATTAATTCGAAGTAGCTTTCCCTGTTTATAGTTTTAACTTTTTTCGGCCAAATTCACTAAAAGACATAAAACCAATCAAATTTTAAATATTTTTTAGTCCACATTTTATTTGTTTTCCATTAGTTAATTTGCAACAAAAAAAAGAGAATGAATATCTGCTTTTTGATCTGATTCTTAACAATTATTATCATCATCGTCAGAAAATTACTATATGTATCATTATCATCAACACTGGCATTTTGATCACCATCAAGATTTGACTCAAATATCAACATTTGAATTGCTTCCATAGGCAAATTGTGGGGTTTCTTCTCTTTTAATTTCTCATTTCTGATATAACTGGATCCGAAGTATGTTAATTAACAGTCTTTTAAATATCTCTTCATTTGACTTTTCCATAGAACATTTTCGCAAAAAATGCTCTCTAAAATTTTTAAAATCTTTGTTTCTAGCTTCTTGCGCTTCTTCTGACAACTGTCCAATTGGAAGTAAAGCGTGGTTAATTATTTCTGCTCCAAGTAATAAATATTTGTGAACAGTTGGGGACATATAGTACCAGGGGTTGAAAAATGTATTTCCATTTAATTTCGAAATGTGCAAAAAAGTGCAGACAACTTTTTCATCTATGCTTTCAAAAGAGTTTATTGTTTTAGAAAAAATAAACTTTTTTACTTAATTTGGCTTTATTCACAACTATTTGTCGACATATTTCTCGAAATCCTCTAATTTAAAGACTTACGAGCGAAACTAAATTTCATATAATAACACAAGTCAAATATAAAAATAAAAAACACAAAAATAATCTTATTAACCTGAGGATGAAGGTTCCATTATTATTTTTTTAATTATCGCTTTAGAAAACACTCAAAACTAATTTTTAAGACACCAATAATTTACATTTATATCGCACGCAAGGAAAACGTAAAATAACTCCAACTTCAAACATATATAGTGACACAACGGTACTTGTCAAAGACACAATTTTTGCGCTAGTGATGTGGAATTTTGTGTACTTTTACCGACTATAAAAATTTTTTCGGTTCTCCTAAATTTCATTTTTCAATTAATTCCCATTTTTGGTATCAAAAACCCCAATGTGCGTCTGTTGCAAAACAAGAAAAAAAAAATTCGGAGAGTAGTTACTTCTACTCTGTGTATAGACTTTCAATTCCAATCAGCGTTGCCGTTTTGTTCCGATCGGACCAAAATTGGTCCAAAAGATTTCTAATTTTTAAATTTGGTCCGATGGTCGGACCAAACAGAATTTGGTCCATTTTGGTCCATTTTCATAAATTTGGTTTCTATCACATATTAAATAGTACATGGTGCACCGCAAAGAATATTGTCGGGAGGCCAAATATTTCACATGCTTAAAATACGAATACGAATTTTGCTTAGAATAGAAGACGTATTTCTCTGAAATAAAGTTTTTTCCTTGTCTAAAAGTCTCTAAACTTTTCAAATAAGGCTGTTTGTCCTTATAGCTAAGTGATTCGATATAAAAATGTGTATCCTAACATGAATGAAAATTTCGTTTTAATGAAGTCAAAATGGATTTAATATTTCTGAAAAAATCTTCAAAATTAATAAAATGTATCAACACATTGTTTTAAAGTCATTATACCCTAAACCACATAGTGGTTAGGGTATAATAAGTTTGATCTGCCAAAAAATGTGCCTACCAGAAATATTGCTTTTAGACCCCATAAAATATATACCGATCGACCCAGAATCACCTCCTGAGCCGATCTAGCGCTTGGTGTCCGTCCGTCTGTCCATGTATTTGTTGTTCACAGGATTCCGGTCGCAATTATTAACCGATTTTGATGAAATTTGGTACAGGGAGTTTTTTGGGCACAAGGACGAACGCTATTGAATTTGGAAGAAATCGGATCAAATTTAGATATAGCTCCCATATATATGTATCGCCCGATTTCGACAAATGGGGTCACGCTGTGCCCCCATAAAATAAAACTCAATTGAACAAATAATACAATGTTTGTACTATAATTTTCTCGAGGAGGAGCGGAGCGGTTTATTTTTCTCCGGAGCGGAGCGAAAAAAAATGGACCGCTCCGGATCCCTGCTTCTTGGTAAGGGAAATAACTAACTTCAACAAAATAGTAATTAATTTTCTTTGAAAGCTTGTGGTCAGTGGAATGAGGTAAAATCACATAAACTTTTTTAGGTCTAGTTCAACTAGTCAGTGGAGATTCTGTTGGCATCGTAAATCCATTACTAGAAAAGTTAAACAACTGGAAATTAGACCCAAAAAACTTAATCGGTATCGTAACAGACAATACAAGTAGTAGGACGGGAAGAATTCGGGGTGTCTTCGCAGAATTAAAAAACGTATACCATCACTTATTTTAATTAGATGTGTTTGCCACTCTGTGCAACTTGCCGTAAACCATTCTTGTGAGAAGTTTCTTCCTGACACACTTGAGTTTTTAATACATGAGACATACAATTGGTTTTCAAAGAGTTTAACTCGTCAATTAGCGTATAAGAATATCGATCAACTCATAAATAACGATAAGGTACATAACTATAACCATAAATAAAATAGTAGTTAATAACTTATTTTAGGTAATTAGGTATTTATTTTAGGTGTTAGAAAAATAACATAATAACAACATTAACATTAGGACAAATTATGTATAGTTTGAATGAGACTAACGGCCATTTTCTTGTAGCTCCGTTAGGCTTTAACTAACAGTTAACAGAAAGTAAATTGGAAATATCTTCTCTACGGTTAATTTTAACTGAAAAATTTTACTAACTGACATATGGAATATATATGCAAAATGACAAATATGTCCATAGCGGCGTTTAAAAGTTTGTTAGCTAACGTAGCACTAATGGATCTTCATGAAAATGGGGGTTAATAAACCTTTATATTTGGTTCAAAAGTAAAATTTTATATTTAACTTTTAAGGATCCTCCCTAGAAATCCCTAGAGTAAGTGATACCCGATGTATTTCTATTGAAAGGACCGTGAGCAGAGTTCTTGAGCAATGGATTGATTTAAAATTACACTTCAAGTTGGCCTCTCATAACGAAAAATGTCACAAGGCAAAAAATTTTAAGCGATCTATGTATATAGCGGCGAGCATATTCACTTATATCTCCTATTTCTTAAACTTATATTAAAAGAAATGCAACGAATTAACAAAAGATTCCAGAGCAACAATGCGAACTCTACAAAATTATTGCAAGATCTAATTTTGGCAATCAACTCTCTTCGTTCTAAAATTATACCTACTGACATGGATATTGATATAATTCAAAATGACTTCGAAAATTTTGTACAACGAGATCTCTATTTAGGGTACGACTTCGAAAACAACACCCACAAAAAGTGACCACTTCTTTAAGTTAAAATGAACTCATTGTGAAGAAAGTTGAACTTCGTATATTGCCAAAGACATTTTTATTTGTTTGAACGATGTGCTTTTCGTAGAAGTTAGGCAGAATGCATTCCATATATTCGTTAACATTTTCCTATATTTATGTAACACTATACTACAGAATGAAAAAAATTAACTGAATTGAATTCATATATGGAATGATTTTATTGAACTTTCTTCATTCATTTGGACAAATCTTACATATTTGTGGTAAACCTTTTACTTCAAAATTAGAACTGCTTACCTTCGTTTATAAATACAATTTTATTTATTTATATAGGAATTTTTTCTTCAATAAAAGCCATGTTTTACTAATATATTAAATATATTTATTAAGAATTAACAGCATCGACTGGTCTTGAAATATTAGTTTATTATTCCACTATTTCCAATTTCCATGTAAAGTTACCAACTGTAAAACGTAATGCTTCTTCTTGTTCCTTTCACTTTTAATAAGATGCTGCGTAACGATTTTGTCCTCCTTTTACAATTTCAATACCTACAAATATAAGAAATTATGAACCAATTTTTTCACAAAAGGTTAGCGTCACTGTTTGAATGTTACCTGATAATATACACCATCACGAACATTGATAGACTTATTGTTTGTTATTTATGTTCAATAATTTTGAAAAACGAAAATTTTTTTCACTAATTTAAAATAATAAATATTTTATTTGCTATTTTTTATATTATTTTACTATATATTTTTTTACAATCTCTACTTATTCCATTACAACGCGATTCAAACTAAAAAACAACCCACGCGCAAACATATCGATTACATCGGTGACAGGTATCGATTACAGGTAGATAAAAGAAATATATTCTAACAAGTGTGTTTCCTTAAGTTTTGAAAGGATTAAATACTTCTTAGTACGAATGAACTAAAATATTTTTCTACGCCAAGTGTTATTCGTATGTATGATAAGCTTTCTATAATAAAATAATCCAGTGTTGACGTTTTATAAGAAATTTTACTTAATTTGAGGAAACTAGGTTTTAGTTTGATTTTTGTTTATTTTTACGAATTCTTATACTCAGCTAAGAAAACAGTATTAGTAAAATTCCATGCATTATTCTAGTTAATGTACTATTCCTAACTGCTTTCAGTTTATGTTTTTTTTTTACTGAAACAAGTAAATTTTATTATTTCACACAAAATTTTAACTTAATGGAAATAAAATGGATAAACTAAATTTATAAACATGTTTCCTCTCGTTTCGAAGACACTTTTTTCTGGGTGAAGGTGAAAGAATTGAAGCTTGAAGAATTAGTAGAAAAAAGAAGAAGAGATGAATGTATCTATTTCATAATTGAATTAGTAAATCAACTAAAACAAAGGTAATGGAAGCCATAGGCTAAAATGTAAAATTTGAAGTATATCTTGTGGAATTTCAGGCTCCCAGATAATTTTAAAGTATTGGAAAAAGTCGAAATGTTTTTCGTTGACAAAATTCTATGCATTAAAAAAGAAAGTATTGTAGATCTTTTGGAACATTTTGGTTTACCAAATATTGACGAAATTAAATGTGAATACGATAACATTAATTTTATTAAATGGATTAATAATGATGATACTGTGGTCAGAGGTGATAAAGTAAGGTAATTTTTACATCATTTCCGTAGATATGGCCTCCGTAGACATGAAAAGTGTTGTTACAGTTACACTGTACCAAAAATCTACCTTAAAAAATTGGAACTAGTGAATCTTATAACAACACCTACAATGAAGACTTTGCTGATTTAGACAACATCGTACTACTTTTTTAAAATTGTCTATTTTAATTTACAAATAAATACATTTTATTTCGCTATTTTTTCTGGCTAAGTTTCTTTTGATTTAGCTATTTCTGCTATATATTTTTGGGATATAAATAATGAAATTCCATTTAGCTATTTTTTCCGGCTATTTTTTTTATTTAGCTACACTGAAAAAAAGCATGCCCGGTTCCAAAGATTTTGTCTTTACTTTAAAAAATTTGGTATTGATTCCGAGGCAAAGAAGCAGAGAATACAAGTAAGGATACTTTTAAGACACAATTCTCTTTTAAATTTGGGTTTTGTGTACTTGCTTCTAGGAAGCAAATTTTAATATTTCGCTTTCTCAGCTTTTTTTTCTTCATATGCTATCAAAGTCCTTTAAAAACGAGTTAACTACAACTTTATTTTCCAAGTTAAGACTCGACTTCCAGTAGAAATTATGCTATGTTTTAAGTAAAAAGCTTCTTTAAAATAAAGTGTTGAAAAACATGTCCTATATCTGAACGATTTTTTGCTTTGTAGTCAAGATGCAAAAAGACAACTAATTTAAAGACAATTTCATTAAATTTAAAGAATTTTTCTGAATTATTAAAGTCAAGTTGACTTTAGCCCAAACATTTTTTCTTTCATGTTATGATACCCATTTTTAAGCCAAATCACTTAATTATAAGGACAATACGACTTCATTGAAAAGTTGATCGACTTTTGGACAAGGAATAAAACATTATATTAGAGAAATGCGTCTTCTAGGCTAAGCAAAATTTGCATTCGTATTTTAAAGACACGAAATCTTTGATCTCACGACAATATTTTTTTCAGTGTATTTTCTGCTATAAATTTTTCTTGATCTAGCTACTTTTGCTTCTCAATAATTGGCAACACTGCATGTGAGTACTAAGTTCGAGTTTAGTCGCTAAAATTAAAAATATATCACTAAGAAAAGTATAAAATTATACGTCTTCGATACAAATTTAAATATAATTTGATGGAGAATAGCCCAAAGCAAGTTTTTTATAAAGATTATTTTTTTTATAATGGATTATTAAAAAAAACTTATTATGAAAATTGCGATTTTAGCCGATAAACTCGAACTTAATATCCACCTTATGTTAAATACTAAATGCTATACTGACAAGTATAATTTCCACTAATTTTATATTTTTTATGGATATGATTCCAATAATGTACCTACTGGATGGATTTCTCAATGTGGTAAGTTTTTCTATAAACGGTATTTTGTCCGTTTTTAATAAAACCAAAATTTAAATTTATTAAAAATAATTATTTGATTCCGAGTCAAAGATCCGGTTTCTTTAATATAAAGACATTTTTTACGGACCTCCCTGGCTTTAAGTCTAGGATCAATAAAATTAAAATTGGATACAGATCTCATTCATCGAGTTTTTATTTTCTTTTTGCGATATATTAATAAAAGTATTTATGTACAAACAAATTCCAATTTCAAAATCCAAATTATGCCAGGTACTTTAAAGTAAAAAACAGATTTCTTAATGCTTAAAACACTTTAAACCAAAGATGCAAATCCTTAAAATAAGTCTTAGCCTATATTTAAAGCGTTTTTATCTTAAATTTAAAAATTCAATATGTCAGTTGAGTTAAAGACGATTTCTTTAAATGAAATATGTTTTTCTTTATTTTAAGGAACATTTGCCTTACTTCAAAGATCTACAACTTCAACGGAGGGACGCCAAATTTCAAGATTTGTGTCCTAAATTTAATACAAAAAAAAAAATTTTGAAGCAAGGATTATAAACTTTCTTTTAATTAAAATGTCATTATTTTAAAGGGAAGCTCTTTGAAAAATTATTCCGACTGGAGTACTTTGTCCATTCGAGGGATATTATACCTGACCACCAATTTGGCTTCCGCAAACAGCACTATCGAACAAGTACATAGGGTAACTGAAAATATAAATAACGCCTTTGAACATAAGCAAGTTTGTTCCGCTGTTTTCTTGGACATTTCTCAGGCATTTGACGGTGTGTGGCATGAAGGTCTTCTTAGTAAACTTGAAAGGTTGCTTCCAAAAAATTACTGTGAAACCTTAGGTTCATACCTCAGTAACCGCTTTTATAGAGTACGTCATGACGACGAATTTACAAAACTCTACCCAATATATTCAGGGGTACCACAAGGCAGCATTCTTGGCCCATTATGATATCTATTATATACCTACACTGAAAAAACAGTGAACCCTTTTCCATTGCAAAATGAACTAAACTGTAGTAATATTGACCATGATTTAGCCCTTAAGATTTTTTTCAACTTGTCTAGTTTATAATTCTCTTAAATTTTAGTTCATCTATAACATTGTAGTTTAGTTCATTTTTACAACACCACAAGATTTATATACCCCTACCAAGTTAAAAAGTCAGTATTATTTTGTTTTACTTGCTTATTTTGTGGAAAACCCGATAATAAAAATTGGTTAACAGTCTCTTTAAAATGTCGCCGATTAAACTATTTTTAAATCAATCATTCCACAGTACAGAGAAATTAAATAATTAAAGGAACAACAAACCGTTTTACTATTATGAAGATTTTCATACATTAAAATTAAACTTTCTTTAAGCAAAAGTACTTTATTATAAAAACTTATGATGAAAGTTCTTAATACAATGTTTTTTTTGAATAAAAATTATGACCACGTGGAACAGAGAGTAGTTCATTTGAACCCGCTGTTTGGACATTTTGACTTATCCTTTTTTTATTCATCGTAGGTAATTTTTTCTCATATCTTGCTGGAAAAAATGGAAACAATAATGAAAATTGTTAAAAATTAACACCATGTAATGAAATACAATTTTAATTCTTCATTTTAGCTTGTAACTTACCATATTTGGGGGCATTTTATCGAATGGTGTAAGGAATTCAACTTTTCTTTGGAAAACGTATCTCATAAAATTGGTACCTGAAACAATTAGAGAAATAATGAAGTATTCTATATAAACTCATAAAACTGTGTTGTTATCGATGTGAAGGATATAATAAAATAAATATTCTAGTTGAAAGAAAGCCAGAGTTTTAATATAAAACTTACCAATTCTCTATTAAATTGTACGCTGAGGGGAAATATAAAAAGTTGTCCAAATTTATTTGGGCTATTCTGAAATTAAATATTTATTTTTTACATTAAATAAAATTATTAAATAGGTTTCCAAAAAATCGAATGAAAAAATAATATTATGCATAAAAAACAAATATTCTGGTTAAAAGAAAGTTAAAGAATCCTTACCAATTCACTATTAAATTGCAAGCAAAGGAGTACCAACATTTTTTTTATTAAGGGGTTATTCTGAAATTAAATATTTGTTTTTTTACATTAAAATATTACATTGGTTTCCAAAAAAATTGATTAAAGAAATACTAAAATAAGGTATTAAAAACCAATAATTTTGATGATAAAAAGGTCATAAAAACGTAAATATTCTAGTTGAAAGAAAGCCAAATTTTAAAAGAAAACTTACCAATTCTCTATTTTCGAACCCATCTGGAGTTGCTCTGAAATTAAATATTGCTTTTACAACAAAGAAAAACATTAAACTGGTTTCCAAAAACAAAAAATAATTAACAAATAATAATATACATAAAAAATATTATTTTTAAAAGAAAGCCATATTAAAAAAACAATACTTACCAATTTATGGCTAAACTATACGCTGAGATATAACAAAAATTGTCCAAATTCATCTGGAATTGAATATTAATTTTTTACATTGAATAATAAAAATTTCAATACACTTTCAATTTCAACATATTTTCTTAAATATTCTTAATAACTTTTCTCGAAACTACCGATAAAATATTAATAACTTTCATTTAAAAGGTTTAATAAACAAACACCAATATATGTCTCAAAATTCCAAAATATTACATGCCTTTATATTCCCTTGTTGCATATTAAAAGATGCAACAGCCCACGCCAACTATACAACTGAAGCATGCCAACCAAAACCAAGCAAAGCCAAAACATTCCTACAACAACAAAAACACATGTGCCTTTATTGAAAACAACGCCTCATCCAGACAAATAAACCATTCGCGAATAATAAACACACACACACAAACCACAAAATGAACCAAAATAAAAACAACCCCACGCTCATGTATACACAACAAAACTCAAGTAACATCATCTTTACATTAATCACATTCCACTATGCCGATAGAGATCTCTGTACTATGCATTAGTTCATCGCATCTGCTGACAATTTACTCTAAGAATAATATTCGTAAAGGCACACCAGTTTATGAACGATGAAACGTTTAACTTAAAATTTGCAAAATTTTCATGAAATGTTATTTACCATTTTTGACGAAAATGTCTATAAATTTAATTACATGTGAACTAAAAATATTTCATTGGGTAATTTTTTACCAACAATTATTAACATAGGAATTGTCAGTAAGAAATTGCTATCCACTCTCAAGTTCATTTTTCGTAAAAAAATATTTTCTCATACAAAAAAATCTTATAGTAAATTGCACTTATTATTTAGAAAATACTTTACATTTCACAAGTAGTTTTATAGCATAACAAACGAATTTTTAACTACCAGTTAAGAAATTTTTTAAGGAAATTTCCATCGTATTTTGTAGGCCATGAACTAAACGATTGCTACTTAGAATTTGTAAAATTTCCTTTCGAGTAGTTAATTTTCGTTGAAGATACGAAAAATGAACTAAAATTCTGGAAAATTCTTGTAATAAATTATTGTAAAAATCTTCTTAAATTTACGAGAAACTTTTTTTTCTGTGTATGATATGCCTGTAACCGAAAGGTGCTTCATAGGAACATTTGCCGATGATACGGTGTTAATGTCTTCGGGGAGAAACACGGATGAGTCCATAAGCCAACTCCAGGAAGGCCTCAACAAAGTTTATCAATGGACAACTGAATGGGGTCTTAAATTGAACAACAGCAAATCTCTACACGTCGACTTTGCAAAAATCACTACGCAATATAAGCCTCTATACATAAACACAGAACAAGTACCGCATACAAATTCCGCAAAATATCTTGGATTTATACTTGGAAATACCATATCGATAAAAAACGTGAAGAATTGGATATCAAATATCGAAACTTACAATGGTTAATGGGCAGAAATTCCGTTCTCTCAAATGATAATAAACTCCTAATATATAAGCAAACACTAAAGCCAATATGGCTATATGGTATACAACTTTGGGGTTGTGCATCAAGTAGTGCTATAGCAAAAATTCAAAAATTTCAGAACAAAGCAATAAGATCAGCAGTTAATGCTCCATGGTATGTCCTAAATAAGGACCTGCATCGATACTTACAAATAAGTACAGTTAAAGAGGAAATCTCGAGATACGCCCAAAAACACTATATGCGTCTTCAGAACACGTAAACCGTGAAGCTGTAAAATTACTAGAACCATCATATCAACCTAGAAGACTAAGGCGATTTTATCCTCGAGATCTAATTACACGTTTTACTACATAAAACCGAACTACATAACCAAATATTTTTTTTTTTGTTTACATACATTTTCTTAATCCAATAATTTCTTGAACTAAGATAATTTTACTATTACGTCTATCGACACCAACATATAAACTACTGGTTAGTCCTTTATTAGCTAGAGACTAGTTGTAGTATAAGTTAAGCATGAAGTTTGTACAAAAATTGCTTAAATAAAAAAAAATATTTTAAAGAATTTTGTCCTTAGCATTGCGTAAATTTTGAGTCCTAAAATTTAAGTTGAATAATCTTCCATATTAGGTCAATATTTTTTTCAGTGTAGACACGCCTTGTAATGGTAATTTTTTTGAATATTCTTACTGTTTAATGACAACTAAGCTGATATCCTTATTGGATCTAGGAAATACTCTTAAAAAACCGTAAGTTAAAAACCAATATGAACGATAGAATTGATAATATTTTTCTTATATTTTGTATGACTTTGCAATTTCAGATGCTTATAAGACAAATCCGCCCAACAAAAGTTAGCCAAAATCGATGAAATTGGACAACAATTCAATGAATATAGCAACTTATGCCACATATATTTTTCATATGGATAGAAAACATGGAAATTTAAATTAATTAGTTTAGTCCTAATAACATAGAATATTACTCTCTTAAAGAAGCAATTACTAACTACCGACAAGTAACTGCATCCAACGTACGAATAAAAATATTTCCTTTATTGTATATCATAAGCCATAGTTTTGTGTAATATAATAATAATTTTTTGAAATAAAATACTGGTGGTTATAGAAAATTGACTTGTTTTGTACGAAAAATTCTCAATTTCTCTACTTTTTTGAAAATTATACTAACAGTTTATTTCAAACCAATTTCTTAATACATGTTTCCCAAAAAATTGTTCATTTTTCTGGATAGCAGGAATATTTTGAATGAGTTTAAGTATATTATTCCCACAGCATAGTAATAATGAACTAAAATACGATGCAATACATGAACTAATTTATAAGAAAATCATGAACCTATCTACACTGTTAGAAAAATATATTTTTCTTATGTTCCGATATAAACAAAATGTGTTTCGGGTACAATTTTTAAACACAATATATTTAAGTGCAAACATTTAATGTTCCTAAACTAACACTAAATGTTTGGGACACATATGTTAATATGTTAGAATATATTATTAATATGTGTGAATGTAAACATATATAAATTTACAAATTTCGAGTAAACATATATATGTTTGATATTTTGTTCAGAGAGCGACAGAGAGAGGGGGAGAGAGAGAGAGTATAGAGAAAGAAATAGAGATGGAAACCGGGAGGGTTGACGAAAGAGATCATCATAACACAGCGAGAGAATCGAAAGAGAGCAATTTCTGTGAAACTGCTTGTATGTTGATTCGGAAAACTGTTTTATAATAAGGCCAAAAATTTGATATGCTTAAGTCTAAATATTATTTAATTTGAATACTCATGTAAAGAGAATAGGCATTCGGAAGCGGGCATTAAGTTCGAGTTTTGCTAAAAAAATTGAAAAAATTTATTTTCTTTAAAATGAATTATTAAAGAAAAGTAAAAGGCAAAACAGGGGCATTTTAGAACGATAACTAAACTTAATACCGGTCTTAAGGGTAAAAATGAAATTAAGTACAAAACACGATAAGTTTTAAATGCATTCAAAATGGTGTTAAATGATAGTAAAAAAACTGTTCACGCCTAACTAAATTTATGTGTATATTATAAAATTATTTATGTATGTTTATACTCGACTCCAGGTTCTTCTTTTATTAGAGTTTTTGAATTCCTTCCAAAATTTCAAGCTTTTATACCAATCCATTGTTTGGATTGTCTCCATTGTAAAAAAATTGCGGATGCGTCTTTTTTGAACACCTGTTTCTATATGAAGGAGTTGTCAGATCGAAACAAAATTTAACATGTGTTCATAACAGAGATGGAAGTTACCGAAACACATAGCTTTTTATACCCTCCACCATACACTGAAAAAACAGTGAACCCACCAGGAAGAAAACTTTCCGTTAATTTTTGAAAATTTTTAATATTTGTAGAAAATTTTAACTAAACAGTATTACAAACGTTGGCATCACGCCGATGTCATAAAAAATAAGTAAATATTTTTCGACAAATTCAAGAAAATTTATTAGACATAACTAAGTTTTTCACTTGTTAAAGAAAATTTTGTAGTGTGAAGGAAAAACTTGGAGTTCAAAATTGCAAGAATGTCTTTAGTGACATACGAAGTTCATGATGGACGCATTTTTGGTAAAATTTACAAATTGAAAGAAATTCTGAACTATTTTGTGGAAGACACGAATTTAGTTCATCTTTATGCTTTATTTGAGTATATTTTTTTACTCGGTTTTATTTAATTTAACTAACGTACACAAAAAATTATTAGAGTAAATGAAACTTTCTCCAAACATAATAATTCCATGAACTAACATAAAGTTAAATTGGCTTTAGTGAAATAGAGAGTTCACTTTTTTTTTTGAGTGTAGGATGGGGGTATATTAACTTTGTCATTCCGTTTGTAACACATCGAAATATTGCTCTAAGACCCCATAAAGTATATATATTTTGGGTCGTGGTGAAATTCTGAGTCGATCTGAGCATGTCCGTCCGTCTGTTGAAATCACGCTAACTTCCGAACGAAAGAAGCTATCGACTTGAAACTTGGCACAAGTAGTTGTTATTGATGTAGGTCGGATGGTATTGCAAATGGGCCATATCGGTCCACTTTTACGTATAGCCCCCATATAAACCGATCCCCCGATTTGGTTTGCGAGGCCTCTAAGAGAAGCAAATTTCCTCCGATCCGGCTGAAATTTGGTAGATGGTGTTAGTATATGGTCTCTAACAACCATGCAAAAATTGGTCCACATCGGTCCATAATTATATATAGCCCCCATATAAACCGATCCCCCGATTTGGCTTGCGAGGCCTCTAAGAGAAGCAAATTTCATCCGATCCGGCTGAAATTTGGTACATGGTGTTAGTATATGGTTTCTAACAACCTTGCAAATATTGGTCTACATCGGTCCATAATTATATATAGCCCCCATATAAACCGATCATCAGATTTGACCTCCGGAGCCTCTTGGAAGACCAAAATTCATCTGATTCAGTTTAAATTTGGTACGTGGTGTTAATATATGGCCTCAAACTCCCATGCAAAAATTGGTCGAAATCGGTCTATAATTATATATAGCTCCCATATAAGCCGATCCCCAGATTTGACCTCCGGTGCCTTTTGGAGAATCAAAATTCATCCGATCTGCTTGAAATTTGGTACGTGGTGATCGTATATGATATTTAACAACCATGCCAAAAGTGGTCCATATCAGTCCATAATCATATATAGCCCCCATATAAACCTATCCCGAGATATGGTTTTGGAGCCTCTTGGAGGAGCAAATTTCATCCGAGTTGAAATTTGGTACATTGTGCTAGTATATGGCCGTTAACAACCATGCCTAACTAGGTCCATATCGGTCTATACACTGAAAAAAATATTGTCGTGAGGTCAAAGATTTCATGTCTTTAAAATACGAATACAAATTTTGCTTAGCATAGAAGACGCATTTCTCTAAAATAAAGTTATTTTCCTTGTCCAAAAGTCGATAAACTTTTCAATGAAGTCGTATTGTCCTTATAATTGATTTGACTTAAAAATGGGTATCTTAACATGAAAGAAAAAATTTATAGGCTAAGGTCAACTTGACTTTAATAATTCAGAAAAATTCTTTAAATTTAATGAAATTGTCTTTAAATTTGTTGTCTTTCTGCATCTTGACTACAAAGCAAAAAATAGTTCAAATATAGGACATGTTTTCAAAACTTTATTTTAAAGAAGTTTTTTACTTCAAACATAGCATAATTTCTACTGGAAGTCGAGTCCAGTAGAACAAAAAGCATGTCCGGTTCCAAGATTGTGTCTCCACAATTTTGATATTGATTCCGAACCAAAGAAGCGGAGAATACATGTAAGGATGCTTTTAAGACACAATTGTCTTTTAAATGGGGTTTTGTGTACTTGACTCTACGAAGCACATTTAAATTTTTCGCTTTTTCAGCTTTTTTTCATATGCTATAAAATGTCCGTTAAAAACAAGACTTCCAGTAGAAATTATGCTATGTTTCAAGTAAAAAATGTCTTTAAAGTAAAGTATTGAAAAACACATCCTATTTTTGAATGATCTTTGCCTTGTAGTCAAGATGCAAAAATGCAACAAATTTAAAGACAGTTTCATTAATTTTAAAGAATTTTTCTGAATTATTAAAGTCAAGTTCACCTTAGTCCAAAATTTGTTCTTTCATGTTATGATACTCATTTTTAAGTCAAATCACTTAATTATAACGACAACACGACTTCATTGAAAGTATCGACCTTTGAAGATCTATAAAAACAAAGATTAGTTCCTCTTTATTAATGAGTAGTCCAAGAGGAGTTGACGGATTTTTTCGAAAATAAAAGCGGGCATTGAGTTCGAATTTTGCCGCTAAAATTATTTCTCATTTTAGCGGCAAAACCAGAATAACATAACAACTTTTTCCGGTAAATTGTATTATAACATGGTGGGTAAAGATCCAAAGCAACAATTGAATAAGTTTTTTTTCTTTAAAAGAAATTATTAAAGAAAAGTAAAAGGGTAAACATGCCCATTTTAACGTGATAATGCCAATTTATACCGGCCTTAAGAACTAAATTAAGTACAAAATTATTCGTTAATAAAAATTCATATTTATTTGTATTTCTAAATTAATGGTGTAACATGCTAGCAAACAATTGTTCACACCAAAATAAACTGCTCCACGCTGCCAACAAATGTATGTTTAACAATGTTATGTTGTTAAACAATATTATGTTTGCATCGGCTCGTGGGCGCCGCAAGCTATGCTATATAAATATAAATTATAACGATAATTATCTCTTGATGACCATAACAGCTACGTAGGCCAGTGGTTAGTGCGCTGGCTTACAAACTGTGTGGTCCGCTGTTCGAATTCCCGTCCGGCAAAAGGTAAAATTAAAAAAAAATTATAAAATATAATAATTTCTTCTAAAATGTTTGTATTACAGAAAAAGTGAGAAAAATGTGAGGGAATATACAATTAGGCAGAAAAAAATTTTTGAGCACAATCTTCTTTGGGAGAAAATTCTTCTAAGCATATAATATTTTTGGGTTCAAAATGTTTCCAAACATATTATATGTTCACATAAGAACATATAGTTTTTTGGAAGACAACATTATTGAATTTGGATGGAAAAATACAAAATGTTAGGAACTTAGACTACCCAAACATATTATATTGTTTAGACCAATATGCTTTCAAACATATTATATATTGGAAGAAATCAAACATATAAATGTTTGGGCAATACCCAAAATGTTTGAAGCAAAATATGTTTGGGGGTATATGTTACAGAAGCGATTTTTTTTTTGAGGGTGTCCGTATTGTCTAATACATACCACGTACGGACTAACTCACAATTTAGAAAACGATGTTAAGAAGTTTAAAGATACCACAACCCACGTAATTCGATTGTGGATGACAGTTTTTCGTAGAAGTTTCTACACAATCTATGGTGGAGGGTACATAAGATTCGGCCTGGCCGAACTTACGGCCGTATATACTTGTTTCTGTTTATACCGCGCTTTTTGTGCTAGGCTAAGAAGTTTCCGAACTGCCCTCGTATGTGTGTTGCTCATATTTTCATGATGTGACATCGGATATGTTCACTCAATTGCTTATAACCTTGCCATTTTTCGGTCGTTTTTCTTCTAGTTTGTCTTATTACTTACGAATCATCTATACGACCTTGAAGAGAAAAAAAATTATTTTCAATGGTTTTTCCTGTGGGTTTCCACCACGTATTTGCAGAAGTAACCATGTTGTGAATGCAGTGTCGCAAAAGTGTTACCCACCAATGAAAGTGTTCGTTTACTGAATGCCAAGTATTTATTTACTATTATCTTGGTGGTTTAAAATGTAAAATCCAATATTTAACATAAAATTAATTAATTGACTGCACGTCTCATTAGGAATGCTTCAAGGCTACTAAAATGATAAATGCAATAGAAAATCTTCAAAATGTTAAATTGGTAAAGCATTCATATATAATTTGGGAGTATGGCTATAAAAATCCGATTTAAGCTAATTAAACATAATTGAGTTCATAAATTTCATAATGTTCTCTCAATCCCGCTACTTATGGTCTCTTGTGTGTTAATAAATTAACCTAAAATTACTAAAATCTCCAATCTTATTCAAATACCATTTTCAAATGAAAACTACCGCTCTGCGTTAATTTCTCGTATTGGACCTTTTGTGGAAGCGAGACTATATTGAAATCATTTCATGGCTAATTTCTAATTAATCAGGCCGACCGAAACGAAATGGACCCAACCAAAGAAGCTTATTATGAAAAATTGATATAATTTGACTACCACCATGATATTTGTGTTAGAATTAAAATCCCGTATACCACAAAATATTATATTTAGAAGAAAAATCCACTTACCCAATTCGTCTGGTTCGTGGTTTGCCAAGCCCAACCCTTATAGATTTCTAATTATGAACTATATCTGTGAAAGATATATAACCGCTATATAAACCGATCCCCAGGAAATTGGCCTATATTCGTCCATACTTATGCCCTGTTCCTATATATCGAACGAAAGCTTTCATTCGTATTCCAATCGAAAGAAATTTGATTTTGGTTCCTCTTTTTCGAAAGTAATAATGTTCAGTAATAAACGAACAAATACAATGTGTGTCATTTTTGATAATCAATTTTCAAAAATAGAAAACCAAATTCATTCGAATTCCAGTGACTGCCTTTCTTTCGAATGGGGTTTCGATCGATATACACACTGTTAGAAAAATATGTTTTTCATATGTTCCGATATAAACAAAAATGTAAACAAGCATTAAATGTTTGGGACACCTATGTTAATATGTTAGAATATATTATCTTTGGAACATGAATGTTTCATAAATAATGTAAACATATATAAATTTACAAACTTCGAGTAAACATACATATGTTGTGATACTTTATTCAGAGAACGACAGAGAGAGAGAGAGAGAGAAAGTATAGAGAAAGAAATAGTGATGGAAACCGGAGAATCAAAAGAGAGCAATTTCTCTGAAACTGCTTGTATGTTGTTTCGGAAAACTGTTTTATGAGTTCATTTGTTTTGGCTGTGCGCTTGGCATGTTAATAACGTTTCACCAAATATTTGATATGCTTAAGTCTAAATATTATTTCATTTTAATATTAAAATGAGTATTCGGAGTAAAGAGAATATACATTCGGAACCAAGGGAATAGACTTTTGTAAAAACAACATGAATTTTTGGTTTCAGAGCAGCATTTTATGTATTTGGGAACATGTGTTTTGTTTATCATTTTAACATTATGGGCACAATGTTTGTTCGTCAAAAGAAATCGGAACGTACGACGAATAAGTCAAAATATTCAGACAAAGGAAATTAAAAACAAGTATATACAGCACTAAGTTCGGCCGGGCCGAATCTTAAATACCCACCACCATGAACCAAATATTAGGGTTTCCTTTGAAACCCTTGAGGACTTGAGGATACTTCCCGAAGATAAATTTAAAGATTTCACCTATGAGGACTATATCAGATTCTGGATTTATAAGAACCATTTATTTATAAAATAACGTCTTGATTTGAAATCTTAAATCTGCAGAAGTAAAATCTGGAAATTTTTCATTGAGTTTCAAGCAATTTTCATGATCAGTGAGCCTTCTACACCCTCAAGAAGTGAAGTCGGTCTATATGGAGGCATTGCCAAATGGACCGATAAAAACTTAATCCGATACACGTTTCTGTGAGCCTAAAATACCAGAATATTTACAATTTCAGGCAAATCCGATAAAAACTACGGTTTCTAGAAAACCAAGGAGTTAAATCGGGAGATCGTTCTTATGGGGGCTATAATAAAATATGGACCGATACCCACCGTTTTCGGCACACCTCTTTATGACCCGAAAATACCTCTAGATTTCCAATTTCAGGCAAATAGGATAAAAACTTCGGATTCTAGAAGCCCAAGAAGTAAAATCGGGAAATCGGTCTATATGGGGGCTATACCAAAATATGGACCGATACTCACCATTTTCTGCACACATCTTTATGGTCCTAAAATACCTCTAGATTTCCAATTTCAGACAAATTGGATAAAAACTACGGTTTCTATAAGCCCAAGAAGTAAAATCGGGAGATCGGTCTGTATGGGGGCTATACCAAAACAAGGACCTATACTCACCATTTTTGGCACACCTCTTTATGGTCATAAAATACCTCTAGATTTCAAATTTCAGGCAAATTGGATAAAAACTACGATTTCTATAAGCCCAAGACCCCAAATCGGGAGGTCGGTTTATATGGGGACTATATCAAAACGTGGACCGATATAGCCCATCTTCGAACTTGACCTGCCTGCAGACAAAAGACGAGTTTGTGCAAAATTTCAGCACGATTGCTTCATTATTGAAGACTGTAGCGTGATTACAACAGACAGACAGACAGACAGACGGACAGACGGACATCGTTATATCGTCTTAGAATTTCTCCCTGATCAAGAATATATATACTTTATATAGTCGGAAATCGATATTTCGATGTGTTACAAACGGAATGACAAACTTATTATACCCCCGTCACCATTCTATGGTGGTGGGTATAAAAATCGTCAGATTGGTCTATATGAGGGTTATATTAAACCATGGTTGAATAATTACCATTTTCGGTACACCTCTTTATGGTCCTAGAATACCTCTGGATTTCCATTTTCAGGCAAATTGGGTAAAAACTACGGATTCTAGAAGCCCAAAAACTAAATCGGGAGCTCGGTCTATATGGGGGCTATACCAAAACATGGACCGATACTCACCATTTTTGGCACACCTCTTCACAGTTCTAAAATACCTAAAGATTTCCAGTTTCAGGCAAATTGGATAAAAACTACGAATTCTATAAGCCCAAAAAGAAAAATCGGGAGATCGGTTTATATGGGGACTTTACCAAAACATGGACCGCTACTCACCATTTTTGGCACACCTCTTTATGGTTCTAAAATACCTCTAGAATTTGAAATTGAGGCAAATTGGATAAAAACTACGGATTCTATAAGCCCAAGAAGTAAAGTCGGGAGATCTGTCTATATGGGGGCTATACCAAAACATGCACTGGCACTCACCATTTTTGGCACACCTCTTCAAGGTTCCAAAATACCTCTAGATTTTCAATTTCGCGCAAATTGGATGAAAACTACGGTTTCTATAAGCGAAAGACCCCAAATCGGGAGGTCGGTTTATATGGGGGCTATACCAAAACATGGACCGACACTCACCATTTTTGGCACACCTCTTCAAGGTCCCAAAATATCTCTAGATTTTCAATTTCGCGCAAATTGGATGAAAACTACGGTTTCTATAAGCGAAAGACCCCAAATCGGGAGGTCGGTTTATATGGGGGCTATACCAAAACATTGCCCGATATAGCCCATCTTCGAACTTGACCTGCGCGCAGACAAAAGACTATTCTGTGCCAAATTTCAGGACGATAGCTCCATTATTGAATGCTGTAGCGTGATTACAACAGACAGCCAGACACACAGACAGACAGACAGACGGACAGACGGACATGCTTATATCGTCTTAGAATTTCTCCCTGATCAAGAATATATATACTTTATATAGTCGGAAATCGATATTTCGATGCGTTACAAACGGAAAGACAAACTTATTATACCCCGTCACCATTCTATGGTGGTGGGTATAAAAAAACAGTGGAAAATATATATCGAAATTACAAAAGGGATCTTCATAAAAAATAACGAATGGGCAGTAAACTATTTTTAGAGTTGGGGTAGTAAAATAGAAAAATGGGACAGTGAAAAATTAAACAGTAAAATTTTTATAAACAATGTTTAGTTCCTCTTTATTACGAGTATGAAGTACACGCAGAGAAGAAACATGATTGTCACAAACATATTCAAAGAGCAAAATAATATGATAGGAGCTATTTTTGCGGCAACCATGTAACATCTTAACCTGCAACCATGTTGGCTCAGTGAACATGGTTCTAAGAAAAATATAATTGTCCTCATCTAAAATGTTATTATATGGATAAAAAGAATTTTGTTTGAATGAAAACACAACGGTCACGATTTAAAATGTTATGGTATTCATTAGAATTTTTTTTCTTCTAGTTAAAAGAACATGGTCACAACCTAAAATGTTTTGATCTTTATGAAAAAACTTTTTTCATCGTCGAAAAAAGGACGCCACTTGAGAAAAGAAAACACAAAATTAACTTTATTTGTTTTTATTTATTTATAAACTAATTCATTGTTTATTTGTATTTATAATGCCGTTCAAGCAAACATCACATATATTTTTACACACTCTATTTTATTTCAATTTCAACAATAAGTAATTATTCCATATTTACATCGTGCCCATCAAATGTACAAACGCAGATATCATGTAACTGCAAATAAAAATAAATGATCCATATGGCTTAATGCATAACAAAAAACAGGTACATTTTTTCAATTACATTTTCTTTTTCGGGTTCACATAAAACCACGTGCCACTTCTGAATATATAAATTAACACAAAACACAGTAAATCCGTATTCTCCGTCCATTCCAAGAAACAATCAACCCACGACTGACGCGCAAAATGAAAATCGTGTGTACATGCTCAATGTTTTTATAAAATTCTTTTCGCTGCAAAAAGTTAAAAATTAAATGGTCACGAAAAAACGTAATGTTTCTAGACATGTCTATACTTAACCTATAAAAATACTTTTTTTCCTGTAAAAAAATTGAATGATCAGGTAAATGATTTTCCCGAGTTAATGGTCTCAAATTCTATCATTTAAATGATAGAACATGTTTGCGGTATTTGATAACCATTCAAATGCTTATTGCCACCATACATTTTTCTCCGCTCGAGAACTATTTTTACAAAGACAAAATACATGGTTTTCGCGGCAATTACATGCTCTAGATAAGCATTAAATGAATGCGGCAACCATGTCCACAATGGACTGAATAGTCTAAGTGAGCCTGAATCTTAATCGGGCTGCCACTTTAACCTATGTCCAAACATGGTTTTTCTGTGCGTGTAGTCCAAGAGTAGTTGTCGGACACTTTCAAAAACAAATAGTGGGCATTAAGTTCGAGTTTTTCCGCTAAAATTATTTTTAGCGGCAAAACTAGAATCTCTAAAAACAGAATAACCAATTGTATTATAACTTGGTGTGGAATAATCCAAATAAACAATTGGAATTTTTATACCCACCACCATAGAATGGTGACGGGGTATAATAAGTTTGTCATTCCGTTTGTAACGCATCGAAATATCGATTTCCGACTATATAAAGTATATATATTCTTGATCAGGGAGAAATTCTAAGACGATATAAGCATGCCCGTCTGTCTGTCTGTCTGTCTGGCTGTCTGTTGTAATCACGCTACAGCATTCAATAATGGAGCTATCGTCCTGAAATTTGGCACAGAATCGTCTTTTGTCTGCGCGCAGGTCAAGTTCGAAGATGGGCTATATCGGGCCATGTTTTGGTATAGCCCCCATATAAACCGACCTCCCGATTTGGGGTCTTTCGCTTATAGAAACCGTAGTTTTCATCCAATTTGCGCGAAATTGAAAATCTAGAGATATTTTGGGACCTTGAAGAGGTGTGCCAAAAATGGTGAGTGTCGGTCCATGTTTTGGTATAGCCCCCATATAAACCGACCTCCCGATTTGGGGTCTTTCGCTTATAGAAACCGTAGTTTTCATCCAATTTGCGCGAAATTGAAAATCTAGAGGTATTTTGGGACCTTGAAGAGGTGTGCCAAAAATGGTGAGTGTCGGTCCATGGTTTGGTATAGCCCCCATATAAACCGACCTCCCGATTTGGGGTCTTTCGCTTATAGAAACCGTAGTTTTCATCCAATTTGCGCGAAATTGAAAATCTAGAGATATTTTGGGACCTTGAAGAGGTGTGCCAAAAATGGTGAGTGTCGGTCCATGTTTTGGTATAGCCCCCATATAAACCGATCTCCCGATTTTACTTCTTGGGCTTATAGAAACCGCAGTTTTTATTCAATTTACCTGAAATTGGAAATCTAGAGGTATTGTAGGACCACAAATACGTGTGCCAAAAATTGTGAGTATCGGTCCATGTTTTGGTATGGTCCCCATATAAAACGACCTCCCGATTTGGGGTCTTGGACTTATAGAAATCGTAGTTTTTATCCAATTTGCCTGAAATTTGAAATCTAGAGGTATTTTATGACCATAAAGAGGTGTGCCAAAAATGGTGAGTATCGGTCCTTGTTTTGGTATAGCCCCCATACAGACCGATCTCCCGATTTTACTTCTTGGGCTTATAGAAACCGTAGTTTTTATCCAATTTGTCTGAAATTGGAAATCTAGAGGTATTTTAGGACCATAAAGATGTGTGCAGAAAATGGTGAGTATCGGTCCATATTTTGGTATAGCCCCCATATAGACCGATTTCCCGATTTTACTTCTTGGGCTTCTAGAATCCGAAGTTTTTATCCTATTTGCCTGAAATTGGAAATCTAGAGGTATTTTCGGGTCATAAAGAGGTGTGCCGAAAACGGTGGGTATCGGTCCATATTTTATTATAGCCCCCATAAGAACGATCTCCCGATTTAACTCCTTGGGTTTCTAGAAACCGTAGTTTTTATCTGATTTGCCTGAAATTGTAAATATTCTGGTATTTTAGGCTCACAAAAACGTGTATCGGATTAAGTTTTTATCGGTCCATTTGGTAATGCCTCCATATAGACCGACTTCACTTCTTGAGGGTGTAGAAGGCGCAGTGATCATGAAAATTGCTTGAAACTCAATGAAAAATTTCCAGATTTTACTTCTACAGATTTAAGATTTCAAATCAAGACGTTATTTTATAATTTTCTTGCACACTTACAAGAGATGTTAATTATTCCTCTAGAACTCAAACAAAAATGGTTCTTATAAATCCAGAATCTGACATAGCCCTCATAGGTGAAAATTTATTTTCGGGAAGTGTCCTCAAGTTCTCAAGCCCTCCTGAAATTTCAAAGAAAACCCTAATATTTGGTTCATGGTGGTGGGTATTTAAGATTCGGCCCGGCCGAACTTACTGCTGTATATACTTGTTTTTCTTTAAAATGGATTAATAAAGAAATGTACACGTGAAAACATGGCCATTTTAGAGCGATAATGCCATTTTAATACCGGCCTTAAAGGTAACAATAAAATTAAGTACAAAATTATTCATTAATAAATATTCATACACTGAAAAAAATATTGTCGTGAGGTCAAAGATTTCTTGTTTTTAAAATACGAATGCAAATTTTGCTTAGCATAGAAGACGAATTTCTCTAATATAAAGTTTTTTTCCTTGTCCAAAAGTCGATAAGCTTTTCAATGAAGTTGTATTGTCCTTATAACTAAGTGATTTAACTTAAAAATGGGTATCATAACATGAAAGAAAAAATGTTTGGGCTAAGGTCAACTTGTCTTTAATAATTCAGAAAAATTCTTTAAATTTAATGAAATTGTCTTTAAATTTGTTGTCATTTTGCGTCTTTACTACAAAGCAAATAATCGTTCAAATATAGGACATGTTTTTCAACACTTTATTTTAAAGACGTATTTTACTTGAAACATAACATAATTTCTACTGGAAGTCGAGTCTTAATTTGGAAAATAAAGTTATCGTTAACTCGTTTTTAAAGGACTTTGATAGCATATGAAGAAAAAAAGCTGAAAAGTGAAAACTTAAAATTTGCTTCCTAGAATCAAGTACACAAAACCCAAATTTAAAAGAGAATTGTGTCTTAAAAGTATCCTTACATGTATTCTCCGCTTCTTTGGCTCGGAATCAATACCAAATTTTTTAAAGTAAAGACAAAATCTTTGGAACCTGGCATGCTTTTTTTTTCAGTGTACGATAAATTTTAAATGCTTTTAAAAATGTTTTAAATATTGCTTAAAAATAGTTCACGCCTAAGTGTACCCAGCAAAAAAAGCGAAGCGATGAATTTAACATGGGCTTGTCATAGGACGGAAGACATCCATTTCAACAGCCGTTGCACTGAATTTGTATCACTTCTTTAGGTGTGATCCAAATTCAATGTTGTGGATGTAAAGTAAAAAATTCTGTGATATTTTGTCAAATAAATAATTTTTGTAATTTTTTATAATTTGTAATTGATTCTAACGCTTGTCGGAAACGTTTGACCTTAAATATTTTCAAAAATTCACAATTTTTTCAGATTGGATTTAGCATTTTTTTCGAAAAAATTTAAATGATTTGTATCATTTTATGAATTCTTAATCCGTTTTTAACGTATTTGAAACAAAAAAGTTAAAAGTACCCATTAAAAGTGTGAAGAAAACCAAGTTATAAAAAATTAAATTAAAAAAACTTCCTGGGTAGTTAAAATAAAGAACATCATTGGGGTACATCTTCTAGAAGTGCTTTTAAAGTTGTGCCTTTGGAAGAACTTCCAATTTTTTTTTGCTGGGTATGTGTATATTGTAAAATTATTTATGTTTATACTCGACTTCACGTTCTTCTTTTGTTAGAGTTTTTGACTTTCTTCGAAAATGTCAAACATTTAAGGTGAGTATTAAGTTCGTGTTTAGCCGCTAATTTTCACTAAAGTGAAAACTAAATCAGTAAAAAAATCATAAAATTATACATATTTGTTGCAGATTTCATTATAACTTGATGGGGAATATCCCAAAGAAAATGTTCACAAAGTTTGTATTCCTTAAAATGGATTATTAAAGGAAAGTAATCGTGAAAAATGACGATTTTAGCCGCTAAACTCGAACTTAATACTCACCTTTATACGAACATTCTTTGGTACAAAATTATTATTCTTGCAATAGAAAAATAATATTTAATCCAAAAGCTCAGTCCATTTCGTCTATATTTTTGGAATATATGAAAAAATAAATGTAAAAAAATTGGTGTTCGGCCGGAGCAGGGATTGAACCCACGACCCTTTGCATGCAAGGCAGACATGCTAAATTGGAATTTGACATGTAATGTCAGTATGTTATAAATCGACTATCATAGAAAATCGGTTAGTATCGTTCACACAAACACACTTTTTTTGTCTTCAATCACGAAATTTATTGATCCAATTAATTTTTAATTGAAATATCTTCAATCACAGAAATGATAGTATCAATTAACCCTTTGACGACGAAGAATTAACCGTCCGATAAAAGTAAGTTTTTCTTTCTTGCGAATTCATATTCAAAATACAACTATTTACTAAGTAAAGTGTAGTTAAAATGTAAAAAAAAACATTTTTCCTTCTACGAGGAATTTCATGAAGCATTCGTCTTGAAAGGTAAATATATAGTCAATTTTTTTTTAAATATTTTATATAATTCACAACAAAATACATCTTGAGCTTTGTTAGCCTTTGTAAAATACAACCAGCAAAAAATACGCGACATAGCTAGTATGCATGACCATTTTGAGCACTTTGTGTAAGCTTGCTATTAAACCAAAATTGTTGTTATTTTAAAAATTTTGTTATTTTTCCTATTAGGCAAGGGTTTTTTGGGGGTAATAATAGTAATGTACATTAACCACATTGTATTGGTCTACCCTTTTTCTTACCGTAGAGACGAATGGGACACATAAGTCCCATTAGTGTCGCTAACGTTTTAGAAAAACCATATAACTGAATTAGTTCATTTAAACGGTTATCGTTAGAGGAGGCGTTGATATATTATACTAAAACTACAGCCACCTCAGACAACCACTACTTGAAGTAAAGGGTGATACGGTCAAAATTTGGTCAATATAAACTTGACGTATTTCTTTCAATTTTGCATTTAAAAAACCTGAACACCCCTCATTTTGAAGGTGTGTGTGTAGAATGTTGCTCCTATTTTGATTTTGGAATTCACTCTTCAGTTGTCAAAATGCCGTCCAAGCAAGAAGAACAGCGTATCAAAATTTTGCTCGCGCATCGCGAAAATCCGAGCTACTCGCACGCAAAGCTGGCAAAATCGCTAAAAGTTGCCAAATCAACCGGTACAAATGTAATTAAAGTGTTTGGGGAACGTTTGTCGACAGCCAGGAAGTCTGGATCGGGGGGAAATCGAAAACCGGAAGCCGCTGAGACGACAAAGAGAGTTGCCGGTAGTTTCAAGCGAAACCCTAACCTCTCTCTCCGAGATGCCGCAAATAAGCTGGGTGTATCGTCTACAACTGTGCATCGAGCCAAAAAACGAGCCGGACTATCGACTTACAAGAAGGTAGTGACTCCAAATCGCGATGATAAACAAAATACGACGGCCAAAGCGCGATCCCGGACGCTGCACACGACGATGCTGACGAAGTTTGACTGCGTGGTAATGGACGACGAAACCTACGTCAAAGCCGACTACAAGCAGCTTCCGGGACAGGAGTTTTATACGGCAAAAGGAAGGGGAAAGGTAGCAGATATTTTCAAGCACATAAAACTGTCAAAGTTCGCAAAGAAATATCTGGTTTGGCAAGCCATCTGTACCTGTGGCTTGAAAAGCAGCATTTTCATAGCTTCCGGGACTGTCAACCAAGAAATTTACGTGAAAGAGTGTTTGAATAAACGTCTGCTGCCTTTCCTGAAGAAACACCGTACTGTTTTGGCCGGATTTGGCATCTTGCCATTACGGTAAAAAGGCCATGGAGTGGTACGTCGCCAACAACGTGCAGATGGTTCCCAAGGACAAGAACCCTCCCAACACGCCAGAGCTCCGTCCAATTGAGAAATACTGGGCTATTGTCAAGCGGAACCTAAAGAAGATCAAAAAACCTGCTGAGGACGAGCAGCAGTTCAAGGCAAACTGGCTTTCTGCGGCGACGAAGGTGGACAAGGTGGCTGTACAAAATCTGATGGCAGGTGTCAAGCGTGAGGCCCGGCAATTCGGATTTGGAAAAGCGAAAGTCTAACTGAATATTTTTCCTGAATTTTATACTAATTGAACTTGAAAAAGAAATTTAATTTGATTTAAAAAAAAAAAAACGATTTCACCGATTTACACGCGTTTTCCCTTGACCAAATTTTGACCGTATCACCCTTTAGGAAAAAAATATTAAGTGAACGAAATTCCAGATTTGTCATGCTTATTATTTCCCGAACCAAAACTTCATAGCTACATGTGTCTGCGTCGATAGAATCTATTCTTTTTGAATATTGGTTGATAAATGTAGATTTTACAACGTCGTCAATGGGTTAAGAATTTAATTGAAAGTCAACTAAATAATTAATTGATACTATTAATTTTTATGATTGACTTTTGTTTCAATTAAAAAATTTGTTGAATTAATTGAATTTTTAGCTCAATTAACTCAATTAAGAGTTTAATTGGGAAAATTTTCTTGAATTTTGACCTTCTTTTAAGGATTTTGGTAATGATACTGAGCCAAAGATACTGCTGGTTTAAAATTAAGTCATATTTTAAGGAGCTATTTACCTTTAAACCTATCCTCTATAAAATTAAACTTAGTATACATTTATCATTTATCGAACATTTATTTTCTTTGTGGGATATATTAACAAAACTATAACTATATATATTAATGTCAGTTAAAAAATCCAAAATATAACCGACAATTTTAAGTTAAAAAATGGTTTCCTAAAAAAAAAAAAAACTTTAAACGGTAACATGTACTGCCAGACGCATTCTGCTTCAAGCATATATAAAGGGTGATTTTTTAAGAGCTTGATAACTTTTTTTTTAAAAAAACGCATAAAATTTGCAAAATCTCATCGGTTCTTTATTTGAAACGTTAGATTGGTCCATGACATTTACTTTTTGAAGATAATTTCATTTAAATGTTGACCGCGGCTGCGTCTTAGGTGGTCCATTCGGAAAGTCCAATTTTGGGCAACTTTTTCGAGCATTTCGGCCGGAATAGCCCGAATTTCTTCGGAAATGTTGTCTTCCAAAGCTGGAATAGTTGCTGGCTTATTTCTGTAGACTTTAGACTTGACGTAGCCCCACAAAAAATAGTCTAAAGGCGTCAAATCGCATGATCTTGGTGGCCAACTTACCGGTCCATTTCTTGAGATGAATTGTTCTCCGAAGTTTCCCTCAAAATGGCCATAGAATCGCGAGCTGTGTGGCATGTAGCGCCATCTTGTTGAAACCACATGTCAACCAAGTTCAGTTCTTCCATTTTTGGCAACAAAAAGTTTGTTAGCATCGAACGATAGCGATCGCCATTCACCGTATCGTTGCGTCCAACAGCATCTTTGAAAAAATACGGTCCAATGATTCCACCAGCGTACAAACCACACCAAACAGTGCATTTTTCGGGATTCATGGGCAGTTCTTGAACGGCTTCTGGTTGCTCTTCACTCCAAATGCGGCAATTTTGCTTATTTACGTAGCCATTCAACCAGAAATGAGCCTCATCGCTGAACAAAATTTGTCGATAAAAAAGCGGATTTTCTGCCAACTTTTCTAGGGCCCATTCACTGAAAATTCGACGTTGTGGCAGATCGTAAGTCTATTCATGATGAAATGTCAAAGCATACTGAGCATCTTTCTCTTTGACACCATGTCTGAAATCCCACGTGATCTGTCAAATACTAATGCATGAAAATCCTAACCTCAAAAGAATCACCCTTTATTTTCAGGATTTGTCGCAAAAAAAAGTGTCATATTAAAAAAAAGGTCGCACAAAAAAGTCGCATAATAATAAAAAAGTCGCTTACATTTGTGAGGTCTTTTTATTACAAAAAATGTTCTATAAAACAACACAAAAACAATAAAGGAACGTCTCTTTAACATACAAAGATATTTTGCCAACATAAAATCCAGTAAAACGGAAACTTTCAATAGAGTAAAAATGGATATTTTTCTCTTTGCTAAAATTACCATAAAAGTACGCGAACGCCGTCCAGTACCAATTTACCATCAGCCAATTTAAAGCTTCTTAATCAATTAAAATAATAAATAAAATTATTACACGTTTAATTAACTCTATGAAATATATTGCACATATGATTTGTTTATGACAAACTCTTGCAAGTTTTTACTGGCAAAAAATCCCTAGCAAAAACTTGCAACTTCTCTATATCTCAAATGTCACATTTTAAGTCTCTGGCTCTCTTTTGCAGACTTTTTGGAGTAAACGTACGACTTCCAGTAAAACCTTGTGTTAATTATCAAAAATTATTTGGTACTAGAACGGACCTATTGTTTGAATACCATATGCAAAGAACAACAACTGAACAAACCATAACACCGTGTAATTTAGATATCGTAGGTTAAGTGTCCATTGTGATACTATACGTGATTTACTTTACTTCTCTCTTATTGATGAGTGCTTTTATGGGAAGCTCAATGACCAGTGAACTGCTTTTTATAACCGAGTGCAAACGGGATTTCACATTGCGGTGAAGTACTTAGAGAAACTTTGAAACACTCAGCATCCACCGCTGAAAATATTTTGCTGTTTGAACGAAACTGGAGATCAATACATAACCAAAGAGGGCCATTGCACAACAGTGGTTCCAACTCAAGGTGTACGGTGATGAATTCTCATTTATAAAAATTGCTTCAAATTGAAGCACTTCCCTTTTGTGCGACCTTAGTCGCATGCGTGCGACCAAAGTCGCACATTTTGCATATTTTAAAAAAGTCGCACAAAAAGTCGCATGAAGTCAGAAAGGTTTCAAAATGCGACTAAAGTCGCACAACGGTAACACTGCTTCCGATACATATATTGGAATAACTTGAAAACGGTTCACCACGCCCAGAAAAAAGTGTCCCCTTCTTTAAGTTAAAATGAACTAATTTTGAAGAAAGTAGAACTTCCTATAGCGCCAAAGACATTTTTATTTGTTTGAACGATGTGGTTTTCATAGAAATTAGGGAGCCACCGTGGTGCAATGGTTAGCATGCCCGTCTTGAATACACAAGGTCGTGGGTTCGACTCCTGCTTCGACCGAACACCAAAAAGTTTTTCAGCGGTGGATTATCCCATCTCAGTAATGCTGGTGACATTTCTGAGGGGTTCAAAGCTTCTCTTTGTGGTTTCACTGCAATGTGGAATGCCGTTCGGACTCAGCTATAAAAAGGAGGTCCCTTGTCATTGAGCTTAACATGGAATCGGGCAGCACTCAGTGATAAGAGAGAAGTTCACCACTATGGTATCACAATGGGTTGAATAGTCTAAGTGAGCCTGATATATCGGGCTGCCACCTAACCTAACCTTCATAGATATTAGGTAGAATGCATTCCATATATTAGTTAACATTTTCCTATATTTATGTACTACTATACTACAGAATGAAAAAAATTAAGTGAAATTGAATTCATAGATGGAATGATTTTATTGAACTTGTTCATTCTTTTAGACAAATCTTACCTACTTTTGGTAAACCTTTTACTTCAAAATTATAACTGCTTACCTTCGTTTTTAAATACAATTTTATTTATTTATATTGGTGATTTTTTCTTTAATAAAAGACACGTTTTATTAATATATTAAATATATTTATTAAGAATCAACAGATCCGACTGGCCTTGAAATATTAGTTTATTATTCCACTATTTCCATGTACACCAAAAAAATATAATATAGAAAAGTTTACTTGATTCAAGCCGTAGCGGTGTCAAAAGTACGGTAAATACGGATTTTCTAAATCCAAGAAGAAAATTCTTAATTTAATGCCGAAAATATTAAGAACAGATTTCTTAATTTTAGAATTTTTCAATCGTGCTTCCTTTAAGTAGGGGAACTTGACTCAAAGAAATTTTTGTAAGCGGAATCAGGGCTCGGATCAATATTTTTTATTCTTAAATATAATGTGCTTGTTTCTAGAACGATCTGCTCTTGATTTAATCCCAAACCGTATTCAATATTATTTTATATGCGCTTGATTTTAGTGTAATTTGTACTTGTTTTAATCTCAATGTGCGCTTAATTCCCATAAAATAAAAATAGATTCATATATTTTTAAAATGTTTTTTTATTATTCTTTTTTTATATCAATATATACATTTGTAATCAAAAGAAAAATACATAAAATTCAACTATGGCGGCCAAATCCAATGACGTTCCTTTAAAGCTGAGGGAACGGAATTGAAATGAAATATATATTTATTTATTTTAAAATAATAAACTTTATTTTTCTTACATCTTAAATATTTCTATGATGCATTCACTTCTTTATATTCATAATTTTTCACATTCATGTGAGGAGATAAAAATACTTCACTGTCACTTAGGTTCTAAATACACAATAATACTAAAAGAATTTGACAAACAAAATGCAATCGAAAAACCAATTTTTGGAGGTTAAACATCTGTGAGAGTAACAAGGAGAGCAAATGAATATCAAGTAAAAGTTTTCTTATTTTAAGCCAAAGTCGGCTTAAGATAGCAAATCAAATGTAAGCCAAGCAGTAAGCACACACACACTATTTTGTGATCTCAGCACCAACTCTCACAGACGAATTAATTACAAATTTTCTTGTTTTAACTCAAAACAAGCTTAAATCAAACTTCAAGTACTTGAATTGCACAAATAAGCATATTCTGTACTTAATATGAGTATAACTTATTTTTTGCGTACTTAAAATTTTAAGTACGAATTCAGGTTAAAAATAAGGATTTGAAACTTAATTTTAGAAATCTAATTTTCTTTGGGTGTAATGTTATCAATTGTAAAACTTATTTTTTTTTTCTTGTTGTACCTTCCAGTTTTAATAAGCTGCTGCCTAACAATTTTGTCCTCCTTTTACAATTTCAATACCTACAAATATAATAAATCATAAACCAATTTTTTCACATAAGGTTAGCGTCACTGAATATTATCTGATAATTGAAGATTCCAAAATGAAGACGATACACATGAAGAAATACACCATCACGAACATTGCTAGACTTAACATATTGTTTGTTATTTATGTTCAATAATTTTCCAAAAAAAAAGACGAACAATTTTCTCACTAATTTAAAACAACAGATATTGTACATATATATATTTTTGTTATTTATTTTATTATTTTACTTTATTATTTTTTATCGATCTCTCCGTATACCATAACAACACGATTCCAACTGAAAAATACCCCACGCGCAAACATACACCCAGAAAAAAGTGATCCCTTCTTTAAGTTAAAATGAACTCATTGTGATGAAAGTTGAACATCGTATAGCGCCAAGGACATTTTTATTTGTTTGAACGATGTGATTTTCGTAGAAATTAGGTAGAATGCATTCCATATATTAGTTAACATTTTCCTATACTTATGTACCGCTATACTACAGAATGAAAAATTTTAACTAAATTGAATTCATATATGGAATGATTTTATTGAACTTTTTTTCATTCATTTGGATAAATCTTACATATTTGTGGTAAACCTTTTACTTCAAAATTAGAACTGCTTATCTTCGTTTTTAAATAGAATTTTATTTATTTATATAGGCAATTTTTTCTTCAATAAAAGACATGTTTTATTAATATATTAAATATTAATATATTAATAAAGCATGGCCTTGAAATATTAATACACATTTTTTTCTTCTTCTAGTAACTTTCACTGTGAATAAGTTGCTGCCTAGCAATTTTGTCCACCTTTCCAAAATGAAGTCGAATGAAGGGGTTGTTATTCTGCTGGTGTTTTCTTTTTTTTATAAATCAATTTTCAAAAAACGAAAAATTTTCTCACTAATTTAAAATAACAAATATTTTATATATTTTATTTGTTTTTTATTATATTATTTTACTATATTATTTTTTAATAATCTCTCCGTATACCATAACAACGCGATTTCAACTAAAAAACAACCCACGCGCAAACATATCGATGACAGATATCGATTACAGGTAGATAAAATAAATGTAGGAAATGGAAATAAAATGGCTAAACTAAATTGATAAACATTTTTTCCTTTAGTCTCGAAGACACTTTTTTCTGGGTGTTCATATGTTTGGGTATAAACATTATATGTGTGGAACTCAAATTTTGAAACACAATATTTTTGAGTGCAAACATATAATGTTCATAAACTAGCATAATATGTTTGGGACATATATGTTAATATGTTAGAACATATTATGTTTGGGACATAAAATGTTTGTAAATATAATATGCTTGGATTCAAACATATATTAATTTAGAAATAGCCCATAAACATATATGTGTTTACAAAGAGAGACAAAGTGTATGCTGGAAGTAAAATAATGAAAGTAACCAATTGGCGCATTACAAATAATTATACACAAAGAAAATTTCATTAAATATAGGAAAATACTACGTGTGAATATAAACAAGTATAAATTTACATATAATGAGTAAACATATATATGTTGTGATATAAGACTTCGCCAAAAATTGTATATGCTTAAGTAAAATATTAAAATGAGTATTCGGAAAGAAAATTCATTCGGAACCAAGATAAAATATATTTGAAAAAAGAGCATGAGTTTTGTTTATCATTTTCGCCTTACGGGCACAATTTTTTTGTTTCGTCAAAACAAATCGGAACGTAGGACGAGATCTCCATAAAAACTAACGAAAGGGCACTATACACTGAACAAAAAGCATGTCCGGTTCCAAAGATTGTGTCTCCACTTTAACAATTTTGGTATTGATTCCGAACCAAAGAAGCGAAGAATACAAGTAAGGATGCTTTTAAGACACAATTCTCTTTTAAATGGGGTTTTGTGTACCTGACTCTACGGCCTCACGACAATATTTTTTCAGTGCACTCTTTTTAGAGTTGTGAAAGTAAAATGAAAACAGGGCGAAACAGTGAAAAATTAAACAGTAAGATCTATAAAAACAAAGATTAGTTCCTCTTTATTAATGAGTAGTCCAAGAGGAGTTGACGGATTTTTTCGAAAATAAAAGCGGGCATTGAGTTCGAGTTTTGCCGCTACAATTATTTCTCATTTTACCGGCAAAACCAGAATAACATTACAACTTTTTCCGGTAAATTGTATTATAACATGGTGGGGAAAGATCCAAAGCAACAATTGAATAAGTTTATTTTCTTTAAAAGAAATTATTAAAGAAAAGTAAAAGGGTATACATGGCCATTTTAACGCGATAATACCAATTTATACCGGCCTTAAGAATTAAATTAAGTACAAAATTATTCGTTAATAAAAATTCATATTTATTTGTATTTTTAAATTAATGGTGTTACATGCTAGCAAACAATTGTTCACACCAAAATAAATGTATGTGCTGTTGTAAAATTACTGTTTATAATTTAAATATAATGTGCTTTTGAATGGTTATCGTTAACCTTAGGATTCGATGGAAAAATATTTTTATATACTCGAATTCACGTTCTTCTTTTGTAAGAGTTTTTGAATTTCTTCGAAAATTTTAAACTTGTATACAAAAACCTTTATTTGTTATACAATTTTTATTTTTGCAATAAAAAAATAATATTTGATTTGAACTCAGTCCATTTCGTTTATATCAAGCATTTTTCTTTTCTGACTTTAAGTCTTTTATAAAACACACTTTACAATTTCGTAGTAAAAATTTAATATAATAGTATGTAATGCTGAACACATTTTCGGGAACTTCCGGACGAATCTGGAATATATGTTAAAAAATATATTTAAACAAGTATATACGGCCGTAAGTTCGGCCAGGCCGAAGCTTATGTACCCTCCATCATGGATTGCGTAGAAACTTCATCTAAACACTGCCATCCACAATCGAATTACTTAAGTTGCGGTAACGCTTGCCGATGGCAAGGTATCTTAAAACCTCCTAACACCATCTTCTAAATTGTATGTAAGTCCATACGTGGTATATATTAAATCAAAAAAGATCGATCCAATACGTATATAATTCAGTTTGACAAAGTAGACATAAAATTTTGACAAAATTTTCTACAGAAATAAAATTTTATCAAAATTTTCTATAGAAATAAAAATTTTGCCAAATTTTCTATAGAAAGAAAATTTTGACAAAAATTTCTACAGAAATAAAATTTTAACAAAATTTTCTATAGAAATAAACTTTTGACAAAATTTTCTATAGAAATAAAATCTTGGTAGGTTATTTTTGGCTCGAGTGGCAACCATGATTATGAACCGAATAAAATTTGAACAAAATTTTCTATACACCCTCAGAAAAAATCGCTTCTTTAACATATGTTCCAAACATATTTTGCAGGAAGCACATATATTAGTGGATACTGCCGAAACATTAATATGTTTGTTTTATGTGAACATATATGTTGTGAAGCATTTTGAGCCCAAAAATATTATATGCTTGGAAGAATTTTCCCCAAAGAAGATTGTGCTCATTCCCTCACATAAGTTTCACTTCCACGAATTTTTTTAGTTCTTGGCACCTTTTTCTGTAATACAAATAATGTTGATGAAATTATTCAATTTTATAATTTATTTACTTTTCGCCTGGACTGAGAATCGAACCGGGAACCATGCAATTTGTAAGCCAACACACTACCACTGGGCTACGTAGCTGTTATAGTTACCAATAGACAATTATCGTTATAAGTTACATTTATATAGCATAGTTTGCAGCGCCCACGAGCCGATGCAAACAAAACATTATTCAACAGAAACATATATTTGTTGGCCACGTGGAGCAGTGGTTAGCATGTCCGCCTTGCATGCAAAAGGTCCTAGATTCAATCCCTACTCCGACCGAACACCAATTTTTTTTTAATTTTTGTATTTATATTTTTATATTATTAAATGAAATTTTTACAATGAAACTTCGAAATGTGTGTTATTAAAGATTTACAGTCAGAAAAGAACAGTGCTTGATATAAACGAAATGGACTGAGCTTTTGGATATTTTTTTTTTATTGCAAAAATAACAATTTTGTAGCAAAAAACTGTTTTTGGTATAAAAGCTTGAAATGTTGGAAGGAATTCAAAAACTCTAACAAAAGAAGAACGTGGAGTCGACTATAAACATACATAAATAATTTTATAACATACACATAAATTTAGTTTTGCCTTTTACTTTTCTTTAATAATTCATTTTAAAGAAAATAACCTTTTTCATTTTTTAGCAAAACTCGAACTTAATGCCCGCTTCCGAATGTCTATTCTCTTTACACGAGTATTCAAATTAAATAATATTTAGACTTTCCGAAACAACATATAAGTAGTTTCACAGAAATTGCTCTCTTTTGATTCTCTCGCTGTGTTATGTTGATATCTTTCGTCAACCCTCCCGGTTTCCATCTCTATTTCTTTCTCTATACTCTCTCTCTCTCTCTGTCGCTCTCTGAATAAAATATCACAACATATAAATGTTTACTCGAAATTTGTAAATTTATATATGTTTACATTCACACATATTATTTTTATGAAACATTAATGCCCAAAACATAATATATTCTAACATATTAACATATGTGTCCCAAACATGTAGTGTTAGTTTAGGAACATTACATGTTTGCACTTAAATATATTGTGTTTAAAAATTTTGCCCGACACACTTTTTGTTTATATCGGAACATATGAAAAACATATTTTTCTAACAGTGTAGAAATAAAATTTTGACAAAATTTTCTATAGAAATAAAATTTTGACAATGATGAAAATGTTATTATGAACCGAATAAAATTTTAACAAAAATTTCTCTAGAAATAAAATTTTGACAAAATTTTCTATAGAAATAAAATTTTGGTAGATTATTTTTGGCTCTAGTGGCAACCATGATTATGAACCGATATGGACCAATTTTTGTGTGATTGGACCAATTTTGGTATGGTTGTTAGCGACCATATACTAACACCACGTGCCTAATTTGAACCGGATCGGATGAATTTTGCTCCTCCAAGAGGCTCCGGAGGTCAAATCTGGAGAATGTTTTATATGGGGGCTATATATAATTATGGACCGATATGGACCAATTCTGGCACGGTTGTTAAAGATCATATACTAACACCATGTTCCAAATTACAACCGGATTGGATGAAATTTGCTTCTCTTGGAGACTTCGCAAGCCAAATCTGGGGATCGGTTCATATGGGGGCTATATATTATTATGAACCGATGTGGACCAATTTTTGCATGGTTGTTAGAGACCATACACCAGTATCATGTACCAAATTTCAGTCGGATCGGATGAAATTTGCTTCTCTTTGAGGCTCCGCAACCCAAATCTGGGGATCGGTTTATATGGGCGCCATATATAATTATGGACCGATGTGGACCAATTTTTGCACGGTTGTTAGAGACCATATACCAATACCATGTACCAAATTTCAGCCGGATCGGATGCAATTTGCTCCTCTTTGAGGCTTCGCAAGCCAAATCTGGAGATCGGTTTATATGGGGTCTATATATAATTATGAACCGATTTGGACCAATTATTGCATGGTTGTTAGAGACCATATACCAACATCATGTACCAAATTTCAGCCGGATCGGATTAAATCTGCTTCTCTTTGAGGCTCCGCAAGCCAAATCTGGGGATCGGTTTATATGGGGGCTATATATAATTATGGACCGATGTGGACCAATTTTTGCATGCTTGTTAGAGACCATATACCATGTACCAAGTTTCAGCCGGATCGGATGAAATATGCTTCTCTTAGAGGCTCCACAAGCCAAATCTGGGGATCGGTTTATATGGGGGCTATATATAATTAAGGACCGATATGGACCAATTTTTGCATGGTTGTTAGAGACCATATACAAACATCATGTACCAAATTTCAGCCGGATCGGATGAAATTTGCTTCTCTTTGAGGCTCCGCAAGCCAAATCTGGGGATCGGTTTATATGGTATATATAATTATGGACCGATGTGGACCAATTTTTGCATGGTTGTTAGGGACCATATGCCAACACCATATACCAAATTTCAGCCGGATCGGATGAAATATGCTTCTGTTAGAGGCTCCACAAGCCAAATCTGAGGGTCCCTTTATATGGGGACCGATATGGCCCATTTTCAATACCATCCGACCTACATCGATAACAACTACTTGTGCCAAGTTTCAAGTCGATAGCTTGTTTCGTTCGGAAGTTAGCGTGATTTCAACAGACGGACGGACGGACGGACATGCTTAGATCGACTCAGAATTTCACCACGACCCAGAATATATATACTTTATGGGGTCTTAGAGCAATATTTCGATGTGTTACAAACGGAATGACAAAGTTAATATACCCCCATCCTATGATGGAGGGTATAAAAAAAAATGGTGTTGGTCGAAACAGGGATCGAACCCAGGACCCCTGTCACGCAAGGCGGACGACCAACCACTGCTCCACGCTGCCAACAAATGTATGTTTAACAATGTTATGTTGTTAAACAATGTTATGTTTGCATCGGCTCGTGGGCGCCGCAAGTTATGCTATATAAATATAACTTATAACGATAATTATCTCTTGATGACCGTAACAGCTACGTAGCCCAGTGGTTAGTGTGCTGGCTTACAAACTGTGTGGTCCGCTGTTCGAATCCCGTCCGTCCGGCAAAAGGTAAAATTGAAAAAAAAAATTATAAAATTTAATAATTTCTTCTACAATGTTTGTATTGCAGAAAAAGGTGCTAAGAACTAAAAAAATGTGAGGCAATATACAATTAGGCAGAAAAAAATTTTTGAGCACAATATTCTTTGAGAGAAAATTCTTCTCAGCATATAATATGTTTGGGTCCAAAATGCCTCCAAACATATTATATGTTCACATAATAACATATAGTTTTTTGGAAGACAACATTATTGAATTTGGATGGAAAAATACAAAATGTTTGGAACTTAGACTACCCAAACATATTATATTGTTTAGACCAATATGCTTTCAAACATATTATATATTGGAAGAAATCAAACATATAAATGTTTGGGCAACACCCAAAAATGTATATGCTTGAAGCAAAATATGTTTGGGAGTATATGTTACAGAAGCGATTTTTTTGAGGGTGCAACAAGTGTGTTTCCTTAAGTATTGAAAGGATTGAATACTTCTTAGTACGAATGAACTAAAATATTTTTCTATGCCAAGTGTTATTCGTATGTATGATAAGCTTTCTATAATAAAGGAAGTCAGAATTATCATTTTATAAGAAATCTTATTAAATTTGAGGAAACTTGGTTTTAGTTCGGTTTTTGTTTATTTTTACGAATGCTTTGTTATCAGTGAATAAAGTTTTCTTTTTCAGTAGTAAATTCTTATACCCAGCGAAGAAAACAGTATTAGTAAAATGACATGCCTTATTCTAGTTAATGAACTATTCCTAACTGCTTTCAATTTAGGATTTTTTTACTGAAACAAGTACATTTTATTATTTCACACAAAAATTTAACTGAATGGAAATAAAATGGCTAAACTAAATTGATGAACATTTTTTCCTTTAGTTTCGAAGACATTTTTTTCTGGGTGTATCGATGACAGGTATCGACTACAGGTAGATAAAAGAATTATGTTAAAGGAAAATTTCCTATATTCTAACAAGTGTGTTTCCTTAAGTTTTTAAAAGATTGATTGTGATTTCTTAAGTTTTGAGTTTCCTTAAGTTTTGAAAGGATTCTTAGTAAAGGGTGATTCTTTTGAGGTTAGGATTTTCATGCATTAGTATTTGACAGATCACGTGGGATTTCAGACATGGTGTCAAAGAGAAAGATGCTCAGTATGCTTTGACATTTCATCATGAATAGACTTACTAACGAGCAACGCTTGCAAATCATTGAATTTTATTACCTAGAAAAGTTGGCAGAAAATCCGCTTTTTTATCGACAAATTTTGTTCAGCGATGAGGCTCATTTCTGGTTGAATGGCTACGTAAATAAGCAAAATTGCCGCATTTGGAGTGAAGAGCAACCAGAAGCCGTTCAAGAACTGCCCATGCATCCCGAAAAATGCACTGTTTGGTGTGGTTTGTACGCTGGTGGAATCATTGGACCGTATTTTTTCAAAGATGCTGTTGGACGCAACGTTACGGTGAATGGCGATCGCTATCGTTCGATGCTAACAAACTTTTTGTTGCCAAAAATGGAAGAACTGAACTTGGTTGACATGTGGTTTCAACAAGATGGCGCTACATGCCACACAGCTCGCGATTCTATGGCCATTTTGAGGGAAAACTTCGGCGAACAATTCATCTCAAGAAATGGACCGGTAAGTTGGCCACCAAGATCATGCGATTTGACGCCTTTAGACTATTTTTTGTGGGGCTACGTCAAGTCTAAAGTCTACAGAAATAAGCCAGCAACTATTCCAGCTTTGGAAGACAACATTTCCGAAGAAATTCGGGCTATTCCGGCCGAAATGCTCGAAAAAGTTGCCCAAAATTGGACTTTCCGAATGGACCACCTAAGACGCAGCCGCGGTCAACATTTAAATGAAATTATCTTCAAAAAGTAAATGTCATGGACCAATCTAACGTTTCAAATAAAGAACCGATGAGATTTTGCAAATTTTAGGCGTTTTTTTTTTTTTTTTAAAGTTATCAAGCTCTTAACAAATCACCCTTTACAAGTGAACTAATATACTTTTTATTTTTCATGTTAGCCTGATACTGAAATAGGTGATAAATGTCCAAATACATGATATAGTTTTACAATTAATTATTTTTCGAGCTTTATGGACAAAGTAGATTAAGGTATTAGTCAAATAAAAGATTTCGACTCGAAATCTTTTTACACACAAAACCGCAGCGTAACACTCCAGCTCGGTTATGCTGTAATTCCGCTGAGCTTTGTTAAGCTTAGCGAACACATATGCAATTGGTCGTTCATGGCCGCCTTCATCATGTTGGAACAAAACCCCACCAACCCCAAGCGTGGATGCGTCACACTGAACATAAAAATGCTTCCCAAAGTCGGGATTTACAAGCACAGGGGCAGTGGTTAGCAAGTTTTTGAGCTGTTCAAATGATTCAAGTTCTCGCCCAGACAACGAAAACGACCTTATCCGTTCCTTGTTCAAACATTCATGCAATGGTGCAGCAATAGTGGCATAGTCGTGTATGAACCTCCTGTACCACCCACACATCCCTAAAAACCTTCGTAATTGCTTTGGGGTCTTGGGTACAGGAAAAGTCCTCACAGCCTCTACCTTTGCCTCGTCAGTGCGTATACACCCATCACCAACTACGAAGCCAAGATATTTTACCTCCTTCTGACAAAATTTGCTCTTCTCGACATTAATTGTCAATCCAGCCTTCGTCAGATGCCCGGCAACATCAACCAGCAACTCCATATGTTGGTCAAATTGGGCAGATACCACTAGGAGGTCATCAAGATATATAAATACGTTATCTCTTATTGATGCCGGTATTACTTTGTCCATAAGGCGACACATTCTCTGGGCGGCGTTGCAAAGGCCGAACGGCATCACTGTAAATAGATACAATGGCCGCCCAGGGACTGTGAACGCCGTTTTCTCTCTTGACTTTTCCTCTAGTGGTATCTGCCAAAACGCATCTTTCAGGTCAATAGCAGATATGAATCTGGTCTCTTGTAATCTGCTTAGTAGTAGTATTACATACACAGAAAAAAAAGTGTCTCGTAAATTTAAGAAGATTTTTACAATAATTTATTACAAGAATTTTCCAGAATTTTAGTTCATTTTTCGTATTTTCTACGAAAATTAACTACTCGAAAGGAAATTTTACAAATTCTAAGTAGCAATCGTTTAGTTCATGGCCTACAAAATACGATGGAAATTTCCTTAAAAAATTTCTTAACTGGTAGTTAAAAATTCGTTTGTCATGCTATAAAACTACTAGTGAAATGTAAAGTATTTTCTAAATAATAAGTGCAATTTACTATAAGATTTTTTTGTATGAGAAAATATTTTTTTACGAAAAATGAACTTGAAAGTGGATAGCAATTTCTTACTGACAATTCCTATGGTTAATAATTGTTGGTAAAAAATTTCCCAATGAAATATTTTTAGTTCACATGTAATTAAATTTATAGACATTTTCGTCAAAAATTGGTAGATATCATTTCATGAAGTTTTTGCTAATTTTAAGTTAAACGTTTCATCGTTCTTATACTGATATGCATTTAAGAGTATTGCTTTTAGAGTAAATTGTGGACATATGCGATGAACTAATGCATAGTACAGAGATCTTTCTCGTCAAAGTGGAATATGTTTAATGTAATGATGATGTTACTTGAATTTTTTTTTTTTGAGAGTGAGAGCATACAATGCAATAATGAGAAATGGTAGCGAGTGATGGGGATGTTGTGTATATCTGAGCGTGGGGTTGTTTTTGTTCTTTCAGTGGTTTGTGTGTATGTGTTTATTATTGGCGAATGGTTTATTTGTCTGGATGAGGTGTTGTTTTCAATGAAGGCACATGTGTTTTTGTTGTTGTAGAAATGTTTTGGCTTTGCTTGGTTTTGTTTGGCATGCTTCAGTTATATAGTTGGCGTTGGCGTGGGCTGTTGCATCTTTTTAGCAAGTATGTAACAAGGGAATATAAAGGTATGTAATATTTTGGTCTTTTTAGACATATATTGGTGTTTGTTTATTAAAACTTTGAAATGAAAGTTATTAATATTTTAGCGATGAGATGTACGATGGCGAAGTGATGATCGGTAGCTTAGAAAAAAGTTATTAAGAATGTTCAATATTTAGGAAAAAATGCTGAAATGGAAAGTATATTGAAATTGTTTTATCAAATTTAATTTTTATTATTCAATGTAAAAAATAAATATTCAATTTCAGAGTAACTCCAGATGAATTTGTATATTATTATTTGCTAATTATTATTATTATTTTTTTTAACAAGTTTCATGTTTTTCTTTGTTGTAAAAAAAATATCTAAGTTAAGAGCAACCCCAGTTGGATTCGGGCAAATTTTTATATTTCTCCTCAGCGTATAATTTAATAGGGAAGTGGTAAGTTTTCTTTTAACACTTGGCTTTCTTCTCACTAGAATATTTAAGTTTTAATGACATTTTTATTGTCAAAAATTACAGGTTTTTAATACCTTATTTTAGTATTACTTTAATCAAATATTTTTGGACAATTTTTGTTACACCACAGCATATAGTTTAATCATAAATTGGTAAGTTTTCTTTTGAAAATTGGCTTTCTTCTCACTAGAATATTTACGTTTTAATGATATTTTTATTGTCAAAAATTACAGGTTTTTAATACCTTATTTTAGTATTACTTTAATCAAATATTTTTGGAAACAAATTTAATATTTTTATTGTAAAAAACAAATATTTAATTTCAGAATAACAATTTGGAAACATTTTTATGAATTGGTAAGCTTTCTTTAACATTCTTTTAACCAGAATATTTAGTTTTTTATGCATATTATTTCTTTAATTAGATTTTTTGGAAACCAATTTAATGTTTTTTATTTAATGTAAAAAATAAATATTTAATTTCAGAGTATCCCCAAATGAATTTCGATAACTTTTTAACCTCAGCGTACAATTTAATAGAGAATTGGTAAGTTTTATATTAAAACTTTGGCTTTCTTTTGACAAGAATATTTATTGTAGTATGTCCTTCACATCGATAACAACACAGTTTTATGAGTTAATATATTACTTAATTCATTATTTCTCCAATTGTTTCAGGTACAAAGTTTATGAGGTACGTTTATCTATGAAAAGTTGAATTCCTTACACCATTTAATAAAATGCCCCCAAATATGGTAAGTTACAAGCTAATTTAAAGAGATTAAAAATTATATTTTATTACATGTTAATTTTTAACATTTTTCATTATTCCTTCCATTTTTTTCAGCAAGATATGTGAATATACTAACGATGAATAAAAAACTAAGGAAAAGTCAAAATGTCCAAATAGCGAGTTAAAATAAACTACTTTCTTGTTCCACGTGGTCATAATTTTTATTCACAAAAACATTGTATTAAGAACTCTCATCATTAGTTTTTATAATAAAGTACTTTCGCTTAAAGAAAGTTGAATTTTAATGTATGCAAATTTTCATAATATTAAAACGGGTTGTTGTTCCTTTAATTATTTAATTTCTCTGTACTGTGGAATGATTGATTTAAAAATAGTTTAGTCGTCGACATTTTAAGGAGACTGTTAACCACTTTTTATTATCGGGTTTCCCAAAAAATAAGCAGGTAAACCAAAATAATACTGACTTTTTAACTTGGTGGGGGTATATAAATCTTATGGTGTTGTAAAAATGAACTAAAATACAATGTTATAGATTAACTAAAATTTAAGAGAATTATAAACTAGACAAGTTGAAAAAAATCTTAAGGGCTAAATCATGGTCAATATTACTACAGTTTAGTTCATTTTGCAATGGAAAAGGGTTCACTGTTTTTTCAGTGTACCTACCCAGCAAAAAAAGCGTCGCCAAAAATGTTCTTTTTGGATCCGGAAGTGGTGCAAAATTGACGCAGAAGCGATGAATTTAACATGGGCTTGTCATAGGACGGAAGTTCTCCATTTCAACAGCCGTTGCACTGAATTTGCATCACTTCTTTAGGTTTGATCCCAATTCAATGTTTTGGATGTACATTAAAATATTCTGTGATATTTTGTTCAATAAATAAATTTTATAATTTTTTATAATTTTTAATGGATTCTAACGCTTGTTGGAAACGTTTGACCTCAAATATTTTCAAAAATTCACAATTTTTTCAGATTGCATTTAGCATTTTTTTCGACAAAATTTACAATACAATTTTATGAATTCTTACTCTGTTTGTAACCTATTTGAAACAAAAAAAGTTAAAATTACCCATTAAAATTATGAAAAAAAAACCAAGTTATAAAAATTGAATTAAAAGAACTTCCTGGGTAGTTAAACCAAAGAACATCATTGGGAGTGCATCTTCTGGAAGTGCTTTTAAAGTTGTGCCTTTGGAAGAACTTCCAAATTTTTTTGCTGGGTATGCATGATTAAAATTTTCTATACATGAGATTATATGAATATTTTTTTAAGTTGAATCCCCCCCCCCCCTCCGAATTAAAATCCTGGCTACGGCCTTGAACAACGTGTTAAATGGTTCCAAGAAATGGCAACAGCGGATGATCAATTTTCGAAGAAAATCATCTTCAGTAATGAGACACATTTTCACCTCAGTGGATTCGTCAATAAACAGAATTGCCGCATTTGGACGAATGAGAATCCAAGAGTGATTGTCGAAAAACCAATGCACCCACAAAGAGTGACTGTTTGGTCCGTTTTATGGGCTGGCGGCATCATAGGGCCGTATTTTTTCCAAAATGAGGCCGGTCAGCCAGTTACTGTGAATGGTGTTCGCTATCGTGAGATGATAACGAACTTTTTATGGTCCGAATTGGAAGATATGGATGTGGACGATATGTGGTTTCAGCAGGACGGTGCCACTTGCCACACAGCTAACGAAACAATTGCTCTTTTGCGCAACAAATTCAATGGCCGTGTTATCTCCCGTAATGGCGATGTCTATTGGCCGCCAAGATCATGTGATTTGACACCGTTGGACTTTTTTCTTTGGGGTTATTTGAAAGAAAAGGTGTAAGTCGATAAGCCAGCAACAATTCAAGAGCTAAAGGATTAGATAATTCGGCACATTAACGGCATAGAACCTCCATTATGCCTCAACGTCATCGAACGAAGGTGTGCCACCGAGGTCGCGGCGCCCATTTGGCCGATATTATGTCCCATACATAATTGAGTAATACCAATATATCATAATAAAATAAAATTACAATAATTACCTAAATAGTTTGTGTTTTATTCAAAATCAACACCGGCCCTGGAAATTTTAACCACCATTTACATATATGAAAACCAGCGTTGCCAATTTAGCTTTTTTCCCGCTAGATTTGGCTTTTTTTGAAGACGTTTAGCGGGAAAAAAATGCATTTAGCTTTTAGCTTTTTTTCTGGCTTTTTTTCATGACCCTTTTAGCTATTTTTGGCTTTTTTTATTTTCGACATGTTCCTATTGAAATATGGATAAAACTTCGTTTTTATCTAAGCCTTGCTGCCAGAATAAGGTTTTTCACATGTTTCAAATCTCAATTGAAACATTAATAATTATTCCAGCCATTATGCGGGCATTTTTGCAGCAAATACACCTTGTTGTAAAGTTCTTGCCTTGTATTCATAAAAGTTATCGTAAACTTTAAATCTACTATTACCATACAAATTCCTTATATAAACTGTTAGTAAATTATTAGGAATATAAGCATTTGACTCGTTTATCCTTTTGATATTACTAAATTAAAATAGTAGATGTGAATTGCTTTGTACACTGAAAAAATATTGTCGTGGGGCCAAAGATTTCATGTCCTTAAAATACGAACGCGAATTTTGGTTATAATAGCATTTGTGAATTTCTCTTATATAAACTGTTTTCCTTGTCCAAAAGCCGATAAAATCGTTTTGTCCTTATAGTTAAGTGATTCAACTTAAAAATGGGTATCTTTTCATGAAAGAAGGTAGGGTCAATTCCAAAAAAATCTTTAAATTAATAGTCTTTAAATTTGTGGAGTTTTTATATCTTGACCACAAACCAAAATAACGTTCAAAAATAGAAGAGGTTTTTAAACATTTTATTTAAAAGCGTATACATAAAATAATTTCTACTTAAAGTCGAGTCTGAATTTGAAAATTTAAGTTTTCGTTAGCACGTTTTTAAAGCACTGTGATAGCTCATGAAGAAAAAGCTGAGAAAACGAATAAATTCAAATTTGACTCGGAATCAATACAAAAATCATTAGTGTACAAAATCTATGGAACCGAACATAGAAATAATTAAGGAAATAAATTTTTGAATGTGGTATTATTTTTTTTAACACCCAAAAATGCAATAAAAATTCGTAGTGATAAGATCAAAACAAATCTGCTATTTATTAATGGGATGGATTTACGTTTACGAAAATTGGACAACAATAGGTTTGGGAAGTTTTCGAATAAAAGTTATTCATTATAAACTTCCAAGACAGTTAGAATGGGTTTTTATTCTCTTGTGTAAAATTAGGAGAAGTGTACACGTTCACGAATTTATCATTAATTCAGTTAAAACGAAATATATAGATATTTTCTAATGCAGTTCTCTGTGACATGATTAACCAGCTGACAATTGCAAGTTCACTGGGAAAAATGTTTTTACAAGGAAATATAAACGAAGGACTTCCAGTAAAAATTTGTGATAGTAATCAAAATGTATCGAGTACGCCAACAGAGCTAATATGACTTAGATTTTCTTACAGTCTCACAGAAATGGAATTAAATTGAATACAATTAAAATAATATGCATTTTAAGTGAAATAAAGCCTTTAAGTTTGTTAAATTTCAATCTAAATTGTGACTTTTGATACAAAAAAAATTTAGCTTTTTTTCTAGCTATTTTTTAAAATTTTTTAGCTTTTTTTGGCTAGTTTTTTGGACAAATCTAGCGGTTTTTGGTGAAACAATTCTGGCAACGCTGATGAAAACCAATACTTTTTGTTATAATATTTCCCACTTACGATGAGTAACGTGACAAACTTTTGATTGAGATTAAACCTTCTTCAACATCAAAAGCGGACTATTTTTTTTATTTATGTTAAGCACGATTAACTTTATTTAAATAATAATTTTCATATTCTTTCTTCGACGGGATGAACAGTACTGAGAAAAAACAGTGCTTTGGCATCGATAACGTGACACAGAAATAACAGGGCAAAAAAAGGCAAAAATGTACGGTTTGTCAAAGAATACTATGTGTCTATTTATATTTTCTTATTAGTTTATCATTGGAACAAAATTGTAGAAACAAGATTGCAATAATAAAACATATATATAATAAATAACAACGAAAAGTAAAACCAGAGGAAAGAGTCACAAAAAAAGAAAAATAAAATATTGTAAGTTTTTGGGTAAATTTTTCACAACAAAAATATGCTTTAAACGCATTATATTCCTTAAATTCAAATAGTTCTTTAACAATATAAATGACAAAAATGGCGGTTTAGCCAATTTTAATTTCTTCGTCCTGGTTGACCTTTTCCTGGAAATAGCCATATGAAGCTCGTTATGTTTTAGACTATTCAGCATAGGCGTAGGAAGGCTTAAAATTTGATTTAAAGTTCATACAGTACAAAGGACATCAACGAATTCTCTCCACTTTATACGGCCCTTAGCCAACGCTTTGACTTGGTTCCATGTACACTCAGCTTTAACCATCCGAATGCAGGTATTCCGAAACCGTCCGGGATTTCTATGTCCCTCGGGATTCTACTCAAGAGCTTGTCTGGCAATATCGTCGCATGTTCCTCTCAGAATATGCCCAATCCATGTCCATTTACGTCGCCGGACATCCGCGACTTTCATGCATAATCGAATTACTTGGATTGTGGTAGCAGTTGCCGAAGGCGTTAAATTGTTTTACTTCTCAACATTGTCTTTAAATTTTAAATTAGTCCATATGGATTTTATGTTAAATAAAAAAGGCGGACTAAATACATATACACTGAAAAAAGCATGCCCGGTTCCAAAGATTTTGTCTTTACTTTAAAAATTTTGGTATTGATTCCGAGCCAAAGACGCGGAGAATGCAAGTAAGGATACTTTTAAGACACAATTCTCTTTTCAATTTGGGTTTTGTGTACTTTCTTCTAAGAAACAAATTTTGATGTTTCGTTTTTTCAGCTTTTTTCTTCATATGCTATCAAAGTCCTTTAAAAACGAGTTAACGACAACATTATTTTCCAAATTCAGACTCGACTTCCAGTAGAAATTATGCTACATTTCAAGTAAAAAACGTCTTTAAAATAAAGTGATGAAAAACATGTCCTATATTTGAACGATTTTTTGCTTTGTAGTCAAGATGCAAAAAGACAACAAATTTAAAGACAATTTCATTAATTTTAAACAATTTTTCTGAATTATTAAAGTCAAGTTGACCTTAGGCCAAACATTTTTTCTTTCATGTTATGATACCCATTTTTAAGAGAAATCACTTAATTATAAGGACAATACGACTTCATTGAAAAGTTTATCGACTTTTGGACAAGGAAAAAATCTTTATATTAGAAAAATGCGTCCTCTATGCTAAGAAAAATTTACATTCGTATTTTAAAGACATGAAGTCTTTGACCTCACGACAATATTTTTTTTTCAGTATATAAGCCACTTCAATTCTTGATCGTTTTATATAGTTATAAACTGATATCAACCAATTCATACACGCAGAGAAGAAACATGATTGTCACAATCATATTCGAAGAGCAAAATAATATGATAGGAGCTATTTTTGCGGCGACCATGTAACATTTTAACCTGCAACCATGTTGGCTCAGTGAACATGGTTCCAAGAAAACTATAATTGTCCTCATCTAAAATGTTATTATATTGATAAAAAGAATTTTGTTTGAATGAAAAGAAAATGGTCACGATTTAAGATGTTATGGTATTCATTAAAAATGTTTTTCTCCTAGTTAAAAGAACATGGTCACAACCTAAAATGTTTTGTTCTTTATGAAAAAACTTTTTTCATCGACGAAACAAGGACGCCACTTGAGAAAGGAAAACACAAAATTAACTTTATTTGTTTGTATTTATTTATTTATAAACTAATTCATTGTTTATTTGTATTTATAATGCCGTTCAAGCAAACATCATATATTTTTACACACTCTATTTTATTTCAATTTCAACAATAAGTAATCATTCCATATTTACATCGTGTGCCCATCAAATGTACAAACGCAGACATCATGTAACAGCAAATAAAAATAAATTATCCATATAGCAAAATGCAGAACAAAAATCAGGTACATTTTTTATACCCTCCATCATAGGATGGGGGTATATTAACTTTGTTATTCCGTTTGTAACACATCGAAATATTGCTCTAAGACCCCATAAAGTATATATATTCTGGGTCGTGGTGAAATTCTGAGTCGATCTAAGCATGTCCGTCCGTCCGTCTGTTGAAATCACGCTAACTTCCGAACGAAAAAAGCTATCAACTTGAAACTTGGCACAAGTAGTTGTTATCGATGTAGGTCGGATGGTATTGAAAATGGGCCATATCGGTCCACTTTTACGTATAGCCCCCATATAAAGGGACCCTCAGATTTGGCTTGTGGAGCCTCTAACAGAAGCATATTTCATCCGATCCGGCTGAAATTTGGTATATGGTGTTGGTATATGGTCTCTAACAACCATGCAAAAATTGGTCCACATCGGTCCATAATTATATATAGCCCCCATATAAACCGATCCCCAGATTTGGCTTGCGGAGTCTCAAAGAGAAGAAAATTTCATCCGATCCGGCTGAAATTTGGTACATGATGTTGGTATATGGTCTCTAATAACCATGCAAAAATTGGTCCACATCGGTCCATAATTATATATAGCCCCCATCATTGGCGTAGCTAGGGGGGTGCTGGGGGGGCTATGCCCCCCAGAATAGTTCTTGCCCCTCAGAATAATCAAAGCTACAGTTGTTTTATATTTTAATTCAAGGTTTGCGATGTGTTTAATCCAATTAAGATTGTGGCAGAGAGAGTATGTTAAGCATATTTTTTAGTATTGATATTTACATTACAACTAAAAACACGTAATAAAAACACTAAAAGGAAACTTGAGACGCACATTTTCAAAAATAGTCAATTTATAACTACGTTGATTAAAATCATAAATCGTCACATGCCCAATTTACCATCCAAAATCGTCAAAATCACGAAAAATCCACAGAGTTGGCACCGCTGCTCTCGACAGTTGCTTCGTTGTATTCTGTTCTCAGAGAATTTTTAAAAACTAATCGAAGATAGACGTTTTATAATATTCAATTTATTTTTTGCCTTTTATTTAATTTTTTATTCTTAGTATTTTTTATACACGATGAATATATTAAGTTTATGTTTTGCTTTATGATTTCTAGTCCTGTTTTAAAACACACATTTTAAATAAAATTTAAAAATCATATGTTTGTTGTCTTGACTTAAAAATAAATAACAAACAATATTTTTCAAACACATACTTAAAGCAATGCTTTTATTTTTTGTTATATTAAATAACGGTAAGTTGCTATTTGATTATTTATAGCGGTGTCGTGGAACCGGCTCCCACACACAATAAAATATTTTTTATCTTCAACCATGAAATTAATTGATCTAATTAATTATACCCTTCACCACTACTGTGGTACAGGGTATAATAAGTTTGTGCATTTGTATATAACGCCAAGAAATAGTGGTCATAGACCCATCTTTTAGTATACCGATCGGGTAAGAATTAAAATCTGAGTCGATTTAGCGATGTCCGTCTGTCTGTCTGTCTGTCTGTATATGTAATTTTGTGCACAAAGTACAGCTCGCAATTTAAGTCCGATCGTTCTCAAATTTGGCATAGGGCCGTTTCTTGAGACAGAGACAATTGCTATTGGTTTTGGAAAAAATCGGTTCAGATTTAGATATAGCTGCCATATATAATTATCTACGATGTGGTCATAGTTAGCGTGTTTATCAACCAATTTTCTTGAAATACCGTACATCCAAATATTTAATGAATCTCGCAAATCTTGCAAAATATCAGCCAAATCGGTTCAGATTTAGATATAGCTCCCATATATATCTTTCGTCCGATTTAGACTCATATGACCACAGAGCCCAAAATTTACTACCGATCTTCATGAAATTTTGCACAGAGGGTAGAATTGGCATTATACCAATGCTTGGTACACTTGATTGAAATCGGTTCAAATTTAGATAAAGCTCCCATATATATCTTTCGTCCGATTTGAAATTATATGGCCACAAAAGCCAGAGATTTGCCGTGATTTGCTTCAAATTTTGCTCACGGGGTACGTTTAATAGTATCGTTAAGTGTGTCAAATTTTGTTAAAATCGGTTCAGATTTAGATCAAGCTCCCATATATATCTTTCGTCCGATTGAACTTATATGGCCTCAAAATCCAGGGTTTTGCCGTGCTTTGCTTCAAATTTCGCACAAGGAGTACGTTTAGTAGTATAGGTAATTGTGCCAAATTTGGTTGAAATCGATTCAGATTTAGATATGGCTCCCATATATATCTCCCGTCCGATTTGCACTCATATGACCAGGGGGCCAAAGTTATACTCCCATTTACGTGAAATTTCGCATAGATAGCAGAATTATTATTCTAACTATACATGTCAAATTTATTCAAAATCGGTTCAGATTGTATATAGCTCCCATATATACGTACACCAGAGTTGGGGAAATATGGTCGACTGTTTCATATTTTAGACCCATTTTCAATGGGATTTTCCTCCAATTGACTGGATAGTTTCCACAGAGAATACAAATATGGCCAAAATTCTCACAGTTTACACAAAATTCTGTGATGATTTCCCCATATCCTACACACTGCAATGCCAAAATTTCCACAGAACGGATGAGTTTTAAATAAGGCTCCATCCAAGTCGCCCTACACATATCTTGGCGAGATCTAACCAATATCCTTGTAAAATCTCCATTGCTGAGTAGCAAAAATTGTAAATATTACTCTAATTGTCCTATATCTCGAATACATATGTATCGCCTGAAAAATTAAAAATCTCTTTTGTACAATTGCATTAAAATTTCTCTCGCTTCATATTTCCCATATTTTTTACTTACATTGTGTATTATCCCAGGGCGTTAGCCGATTTAAAATGTCCAAACATGGTTTTTCTGTGCGTGTATAAAATGGAGGGATAAATACTACAAAAACATTATTTTTAGTACCATTGGGTAAATCACCATTCGCTACACTCCCATAATCTACTTTAAATATTTTCAACTGTAATTTTCTTTGTAAATAAGTGACTTCAAATCCATTTTAAGCCTCATGTGAATGGGGTATAATTTAGCCTAAGTAGAGAAGAATATATAATATAATTTAATTGTTTTTGGTATTCTTGTTTAGATAAAATAAACTATGAAATGAACTAATTTAAGTAAAAATTTTCAATTACTTTGGAAATTGCATTCTACTATTGGAAGTAGTAGTAATAGTTGCCTTGTCCGACATATATAGTCGTGGGTACGGCCTACCAAAAGAAGATTGCTCTTCCTAATTTTTTATCGTCATATTTCTGTAAACCTTTAGAAACAATGGGTCATTTTACCTTATGTAAACACTTTTGCAATTGCGTAATTTCAAAATATTTTCATAATTATTGCAAGGATGTGTTTATGAAATATTAAAATAGCAACTTTTATTATGATAGTTACTTTAATTTAAAATATAGATGGTGTATTCCTTGAACGAACATGTGCATATACACGGACGAAAAATGCTGTTTTTCATACGTTTGGGTGTAAAAATTATATGTTTGGAACTCAAATTTTTTAACACAATATTTTTGAGTACAAGCATATAATGTTCATATAATGTTTCGACATATATTTTAATATGTTGCAACATATTGTGGTTGGGACACAAAATGTTTGTAAATAAAAAATGATTGGATGCAAACATATATTAATTTAGGAATAGCCTATAAACATATATGTGTTTAGAAAGAGAGACCTTCAGAGTATGCTGCAACTAAGAGAATGGAAGTATCCAATTGGCGCCTTAAAAATATATATACACAAAGAACATTTCATTAAATTTTTTTCTACCAGTGTATGCCTAAGTTGAAACACAATATGTTTGAACAATACAAACAATATTTTCTTTGGACCAATCCTGAAAATATATATACTTGAAGCAAAATGTGTTTGGGGCATATGCGATTTTTTTGAGGGCGATTTTTTTTTGTGACTCTGTTTTACAATGGTGACATCGAAGTAAGTTTCTTTCATTTCCATGTCCCACTATATCGGAAGAGACTGTCATTGTTTTTTTTTTTTTTATTTATTTAAGCAAATACATATTTGATGCTTAACTTATACTACAACTAGTCTCTATTATGAAGAAGGGACTAACCAATAGTTTATTTATTAACATCAGTAGATTTATTGAATTTAAAATATCCTAAGTCTCATATAGTCTAACTAGGACAATTATTGTAAATTTTTCATTGGTATTGAGGCTTTCATATGTTAAAGCGAGTTAATAAATCGTGTGGCTTGAAACGGCGCAATTTATGTTTATTGGAAGTTTGGAGTAAATTTCGGGCTTCGCGATTAGTATGGTTCTGGAGGCGGATAAGATGTTTTTCTGCAAATCTAGAGATTTCCTCTTTGATTGTGTTCATTTTTAAGTCTCGGTGGAGGTCACTATTTCGGACATACCATGGAGCGTTTACTGCGCTTCTTATCACTTTGTTTTGAAACCTTTGTATTTTTTCGATAGAACTGTTTGCCGCACATCCCCATAGTGTAAAACCAAGATATTTTGCTGGAACTTGTTCATTGCCTATTTTAGGGATTTGTAACTTGAGCCGATTTTCTCAAAGTAAACATGAACAGATTTGCTACTTTTGACCCCAGTCTTTTGTCCGTTCGTGTACCTTGTTTAAAGACGATTGAAGCTTATATACGGATACATTTGTATTTTTTTGCAGAGGACATTAAAACTGTGTCATCAGCAAATGTTCCAATGAAACAATCTTCGTTAACAGGCATATCGTGAGTGTATAGTAGATACAGCCGTGGTCAAAGTATACTGCCCTGCGGAACCCCCGCATATATTGGATATAGATTAGTGAATTCATTATCATGGCATACTCTATCAAATCGATTACTCAGGTATGAGCTTAGAATCTCACAATAATTCTTTGGAAGTGATCTGTTGAGCTTTAGAAGGAGACCATCATGCCATACTCCATCAAAGGCTTTGGAAATGTCCAAGAATCCTCTGGTGATCGAGTTTGTTGTCATTTTTTTCTAATCCTTCTTTTAAACTTTATTTGATTTACTATGTATTGGGGATACTGAGGCGTATTTGTTTGAATACTTGGAGTACTCTCCCAGGCCACTTGTTGCATCAACTTTGTAAAAGCATCGACTTCTTCCTCAATATCATTTGGATTGTAGATTGGCGAATGTCTAATAGACGTGGTAATTAAGTGACGAAAGTAATCCCAGTCCGTTCTGTTATTTGTTAGGTTGAAATTAGTTTTTTTATTAGTTGCTTCACTTAAATAATGAAGATATATAGGAGAATGGTCAGAACTGAGTTCATATCAATTTTCAATTACCAGTTTGTTTTCCGGGATTTTTCTAATAATAAAAAAGTCAATCATATCAGGAGTTTTAGACACGTCTGTTGTCCAGTAGGTTGGTTTACCGGTAGATATTACTGTACATCCTGTATTCATAATTGCACGATGTAGCTCTCTGCCCCATTTTGTGTTCTTTGCATTGAAATCTCCTCCCGTAATAAATATATGTGTATGTGAATTTAGCATGTCTTTGTACTGATAAAATTTTATATTATGTCGTGGTGGACTGTAAACAGATGAAACTGATACCAGCGTTTTGTTTATGTGAATTGGTACAGTTGTAACTTGAAATTCCTCTACCGATATAGTATTTTCAAGCCAATGTTTAATTGAGGTTTTAATAATAACATCACTTCCTCCTCTTGTGGTGTTACTTGAATGGGGAGCATTAAATACATCGTAGTCTTTAATTTTCTGAAATGAATCTTTTACAAAATGCGTCTCGCTTATGAGACATATATCAATATTTTTTCGCATAAAATGTACCGAATTTCATCTATGTGTTTTAGGATACCATTTGCATTCCACTGCATAATTTTTATTGATGTCTGCATCTATTAAAGTGTATTGAAAAAATTCTCCTCTAACAAGCTTAAGCGATTGTCTAAGCACTTGTTAAATGATTCGATTGACTCCAATTTTGATAGGATTTTTGAAAGGATAGTTTCGTGGGTAGCTTTTTGTGCGTTTACCTGTTGAGCGTTTTTGTTTTTAACTGCGTCAGAGTACAAATTTGTAGTTCTGAATTGAATTGTTTTTGATGTATTTTGCGAGGTAGTAGGAACTGGTTCATTTCTTTGTGGTCCATTATTGTTTTGGAGCCGATTTTCAGAGTTTTGAACACGTTTATGGAGTTTTTGCTTTTGATTGCGCAACTTTTGAAGTTCCTTAGCGACAATACATCCTCTATAGCTCGCAGGATGTTGTTCACCGCAATTGCAGCATTTCGGGAGAAAAACGGACCGTTTTTCACAATTTTCGGTTTCGTGTTTGCCCGCGCATTTAGCGCACCTTGGTTGTTTAGAGCAGTAGTTCTTTGTATGATTATATCCCTGGCAGTTTTTACATTGGGGGAATAGGTTTTGGAAGTTTGATGGCTTCTATTTTGACAATGGTGTTCAAAATTAGCTTTATTTCATATATATCTTTTATATTCTCCGAAGGATGGAAGCTTAGAATAAAAATATTGAGGGGACTCTTCGTATAGTGAGGAGGTTTATTAAAAGCATTCAAAATATTGAAGCCTTGTTCTTTCAGATCCGAAATAATTTCGATGGGGCTGCAAGAGTGATGTAGGTTTTTCGCTACCACACGTATAGGGCGATCATGTTTGGTTTCATATGAATGCCATTGTATGTTGGCCTCATTAAGAGCTTTGGTTACTTCTATGTAATCATTGGCTTCGAATGTTGATATTTTAAGAGAATGATAATCTATATGTTTTATAGTAAATCCATTAGAGGCTTTTGGTTTTATGATGTTGCGAAGGGCAGTGTAATTTTCCACAGCGCTAACTATAATAGGTGGTGGGCGAACAGGCCTTGGCTGAGCTCTCGTAATAGTATTCGTGGCATCAGTATTTTCAGCATCTAGATTTACAGTACCCTCGCCTTGGGTTTTCGGGGGTGTAGAGGGCTCCACTTGTATTTCAGTAGACTTTTTTCTTGCCTTTTACCTTGTTTCTATTTTTCACCAGGATCTACTCGGTTTCCTTTGCCAATTCATCTGTTGCATATATTATTTTTGGGGTATTACCTGATTCTTTAGCCATACTAACATTTGCGTTAGTACACCCAGAGAAGGAATATGATCACCCCAAACATGTTTTAAGAGCAAAATGTTATTTTTGGGTGGTAATCATGTAACATGGTTTTCGCAACCTTGTTATTTTCTCGGAAATCATGTATCTGATTTCGGCAAGCAGGTTATATTTTACGAGAAAATAACATTATAGTGACAAACATGTAACATGGTCACCATACAAAAATAACATTTTGCTCTTGAAACATGTTTGAGGTGATCATATTCCTTCTCTGCGTGTAGCTTCTTCACTACTTCCATTATTATTATCTGTTCTTTGAGATTGTGCGAACTGTGATCGCAATGCTGTATTTTCCTCATGCAGTTGACTGCAAATATTCTCCAACGCTCTTATTCTCTCTTGGAGATCAATGTTGAATTGATCCAGTTCTTTGAGTTTTGAAACTCTGCAAAGGCTTAGGATATTTCTTGCCGTAGCGGCTGATGGAGTTTCATCCATTTTTCAAAAATAACCCAATTAATATATTGTTACGTATGTTACCCGTTTCATTGTATCATGCGATCAATTTCACGAGCGTTGTTCTGCACCTTATCTGGGTAACTATAACAATTGTTTCTGTTATGCTGAATTGATTCTTCTGTCTCTATCAGTTTGTTTATAGTTTTATACAGTACATATTATCTATGAATCTCACTTGTATATTTGTGTGTTGTTGTTGTGATTTTTTATTGATCTGCCAGTTTTAATATAGCAGCACAATTGTTTTAGTTGCAGTCAGCAAAATCCAGTGTAGATTCCCAACTGAACTCGAGTAACTGTTTTTTGTTTTTATTAAAAAATGCTTTCTTTGATACCCAATACGGTTTTAAACACGTCTATGAGCTACAAAAGCCACAGCTAGACTAGACTGTCCATTGTGACCATTGTAAAAGCTTTTTGTATTTTGTTATTACAAAATATTTCTTATTTTGGTACAATATACATCATATACATTGTTAGTTTTCCAGACAGCGCCTTATAACCGTAGTTTTGGCGATTTCTAATTTATTTAAATGTCTAAATATATGCCACATCGAAGCAAGCTTCCCTTTGACCGGGATCCCTGGAAATTCGAAAAAATTTCCCGCTTTCCCGGGAATGGAAAAAGTACGAGAAATTCCTATCCATGAGGCTCCAGAAGAAAAATCTTAGGGGTCAGTTTATATTAGGGCTATATAGAATTATGAACTAATTTTTGCATGATTATTAAAAGTCATATACTGTCTTAAAGATGTCCTTAGGTTAGGTTAAGGCCGGTACTATGCTCTGTTTTCGACTTGAAAATCGCTTTATTTTCTCTCCATCTCATTGAGGGATTTGTAGCAGTTGATGGACGTTTCAAAGTTAAGGAAAACAGAGTTCTAGGATTTTATTGCAGGTTGACTGTCTGATTATATATGGTATTAATGCCAACATTTGTTGGAACGTTAATTCTCGGCCAATTTACCGCCTCTTTTATTATTAATATTTCAGCCAGAAAAACACTACAGTGATTAGGTAATCGTTTCGCTGTTTTAAGTTCCAGGTCTTTGTCCATTCAATTTGTAGCCACTGGTGTAGGAATCCATATAACGTTTATTCCCAGGGGTTTGTGTGCCCCAAGCCGTACTGTTGGGAATTAGAGTTTCAAACTGAAGTGCCGGCCACCAGACCACAACACCATATAGCATTATAGGTCTAACCACTGCCTATTGCCTTCTTGAACGTGTAAAAAGCGAACGTGGCTTTTCTAGCCCTTTCTTCAATATTAAGCTTAGAGTTAAGCTACCTGTCAAAATAACCCCAAAGTATTTTAAAGATATCCTTTCTAAAACAAAGAAACGGTTACATGTCGCGTTTGGAAGAATTAAGTCCCAGAGATAATGTAGCGATATCATTGTTCTTATTTCATGACTGGACATCCACATACCACACATGATGCTCTTACAACAGATGAATTTACACTCAGCGAGACCATAATATCCATTCAATAAACCTGTGCTTATCAATTTTATGATTTAATGAGTGAGAAAATGAATGGACGGACAGAGGACAGGTATAATGACGGAATGAATTAAGCCAATGAGATAAAACCATTAATAATTTATTAAAGCGGCCCTAATGCACCTCGAAACAAAGACAAAAATGAGTCATTTCATGTCATACCTGGCAATGATGGCCTGCCACATGTATTGTCTTCTAAATGTGCACCTTGGATTTTACAAATCGATATGTCTTAAGTGTATATTGACTGACCACTCCATGGTGTAATCTGAAATAATGAACTATATTTGGGACATTGCAAATGTGTAATGTGCGCTGTTTGTTTTAAATAAATTAATTCATATTATTTATAATATATGTGAATTGACATCGACTCTCTTGGCTCAGATCGAGTACAATATAGGCGAAGAAGTGCAGTAAGACAAAACAAGTTAAACAGCCGGCCGAATCTTATGTATCAACATGGCTTGCGCACAAAATTCTACTATAGACAGTCATGTGCAATCGAATTATTTTATGTGGAGCCCACACACAAAAAAATATTTTTCTGATTCAATCTCGAACCCAGCGTCACGAAAAAGCGTCGCCAAAAAAGTAGTGAAAATGTTCTTTTTGGATCCGGAAGTGGTGACGTAGAAGCGATGAATTTAACATGGGCTTGTCATAGGAGGATGTCCACAATTTTAACAGCTGTTGCACTGAATTTGAATCACTTCTTAAGGTGTGATCCGAATTCAGTGTTTTGGATGTGAAATTAAAAATTTTGTAATATTTTGACTAATAAATAATTTTTAACATTTTTAATGATTTTTAATACATTATAACGCTTGTCAGGAACTTTTGACATCAAATATTTTCAAAAATTCGCAATTTTTTTAGAAAGGATTTAGCATTTTAAGCAAATTTCAAATAATTACCACTACTTTATCAATTCTTAATCTGTTTTTAACTTATTTGAAACAATAGAATTTTAAATTTCTCATTAAAAATATAAAAAAGCGAGTTATATAAAACTCGCTTTTAAAGTTGTGCCTTTAGAAGAACTTCTAAATTTTTTTGCTGGGAAATTAATTTATCCAATTATTTTTTTAATTCAAATGACTTCAATCACGAAACAAATAGTATCAATCGAAGTTTTAATTAGACATTAAAAAAATTGATTAAAAACTTAATTGATTTCATTAGGAAATTTCAATTATTTTTTTATGTTGATTGCAAAACTCAATTATTTTTTCATTAAAAACGTAACTATTTTTAATTACTTTCTTAACTGACTTAGTGTTTTTAGTTTGGAATAAATTGTATGTAATTAAAAAATTTTCCATCACTTTTTTAATTGACTTAGTCTTCTGAGTTTAATTAAATAGTTAATTGTATCAATTAATTTTTTAATTTACAAATTTTAAATTGGACATCCGTCCTATGACAAGCCTATGTTAAAGTCATCGCTTCTGCGTCAAGTTTGCACCATTTTCGGATCAAAAAAGAACATTTTCACTACTATTTGGCCAAAAATAAATTTTGTTGATTTTGAAAATGTTACGTTATTTTTGCAAAAGTTTGTAAAACATATACATTTTGAAAAAAGTTCCGTTTTGAGGACAAAAAATTATATCTATGAATGTCGAAGCTTACACCCAGAAAAAAGTGCCTTCGAAACTAAAGGAAAAAATTTTCATCAATATAGTTTATCCATTTTATTTCCATTAAGGTAAATTTTTGTGAAAAATAATAAAATTTACTCGTTTCAGTAAAAAAATCCTAAACTGTAAGCAGTTAGGAATAGTTCATTAACTAGAATAAGGCATGGAATTTTACTCATACTGTTTTCTTCGCTGGGTATAAGAATTTACTACTGAAAAAGAAAATTTTATTCACCGATAACAAAGCATTCGTAAAAATAAACAAAAACCGAACTAAAACCAAGTTTCCTCAAAATTAGTAAAATTTCTTATAAAATGATAATTGCGACTTCCTTTATTATAGAAAGTTTTTCATACATACGAACAACACTTGGCATAGAAAAATATTTTAGTTCATTCGTACTAAGAAGTATGCAATCCTTTCAAAACTTAAGGAAACACACTTGTTAGAATATAGGAAATTTTCCTAAATTTCTATTGTCTACCTGTAATCGATACCTGTCATCGTAATCGATGTGTTTGCGCGTGGGTGTAATCGATATATTTGCGCGTCGGTTGTTTTTTTAGTTGGAATCGTGTTGTTTTGGTATACGGAGAGATTGTTAAAAAATAATATGGTAAAATAATATAATAAATAAAAAATAAAATATATAAAATATTTGTTATTTTAAATTAGTGAGAAAAATTTTCGTTTTTTTTTAAATAAATCTATCTATTTTTAAATAAATCTAATCAATGTTCGTGATAGTGTATAAAGAAAGAAAACACCAGCAGAATAACAACCCTTTCATTTGTCTTCATTTTGGAATCTTCAATTATCAGGTAATATTCAGTGACGCTAACCTTTTGGAACAAAAATGTTTTATGATTTTTTATATTTGTAGGTATTGAAATTGTAAAAGGAGGACAAAATCGTTAGGCAGCGACTTATTAAAAGTGAAATGTACAAGAAGAAGAAAAAGTGCGTTTTACAGTTTATAATATCACACGGAAATTGGAAATAGTGGAATAATAAACTAATATTTCAAAGAGATTCGATGCTGTTGATTCTTAATAAATATATTCAATATATTAATAAAACATGTCTTTTATTGAAGATAAAATTGCTTATAGAAATAAATAAAATTGTATTTAAAAACGAAGGTAAGCAGTTCAAATTATGAAGTAAAAGTTTTACCACAAATGTGTAAGATTTGTCGAAATGAATGAAAAAAATTCAATAAAATCATTCCATATATGAATTCAAATTAGTTAAATTTTTTCATTCTGTAGTATAGTGGTATATAAATATAGGAAAATGTTGACTAATATATGGAATGCATTATTCCTAATTTCTACGAAAATCACATCGTTCAAACAAATAAAAATGTCTTTGGCGCTATACGAAGTTCAACTTTCTTCACAATGAGTTCATTTTAACTTAAAGAAGGGGTCACTTTTTTCTGGGTGTAGTATCATAGACTATTAAAAACTTTAATTGGAATAAAAATCGGAGCACATATTTTTTCCACGTGTTCAAAGCACTGTGCACTGTAGTGCAATAGTTAGCATTAGGGTTTTTTCCCAGGAATTTGCTATTTTTTTTAGATCCCGCTTTCCCGGGAATTAAATGCGTGAATTCCCGGGAATATTTGGTATATAAAAGAGGGTTTTATATGGCAAATGACAGTTGAAATCTAGTAGATTTTGGAAGTGAAATGTGAATGACTATCATATGGTACCAAGTAGTAGTAGTTGCCGTGTGGGACATACATAGTCCCACACGGCTCGAAATCTATTCAAAGTGGATTTGAAATTCCTCAAATATCATGACATTTGTGAAGAAGTTTTTACATTCTGCGCTAAAATTTCTTCATAAAAAGTACGAAACATTTTCTTTCAAATAACGAATAGGTTTCATTGAAGTTGTAAAATTTACGTTCGCGACATAAAATTGTCGTTGATAATGTGCTTGAGTGTATTCCTTTATTCAATTTTTAATGCATGTCTATTCTACTTCTCATTTGGGTGACAGTATGCTATGAATAAAAGTGAAGCATGACATTTTTCAAACTTGTTACTGCTCGAACTAAAAGTTCGAACATTTTTCATAAAAAGTACGAAGTTTTTTTTCTTACAAACTACGAAAAATATGGAAGAACTTTTCTTCATAAAAAGAAAAGAAAGAAAGAAATATTTCGTACTTTAATGAAAGTTTCTTTGATTGGAAAAAATGACAAGTTTCGTACTTTTAACGAAATTTTTCGTTCTTTGTAAATTTTTTGGTGTATATGAATAAGACTTAGAATAGAAAATTATTTTAGTTCACTCGTTCTAAGAAGTAATTAATCCTTCCAAAATTTGATTACATGTAAATTTACAATATTTCCTTCAATTTTTTTCATAGAATTCAGGACACGAATCTTTGAAATTTTCGTTAAAGACGTATGCCTTTGAAGCAAGGCTAGATGGAGCCAAGCAAAATGTAAATTAAACCCATTTTCTATTTGAAAACATTATCTTTAAATTAACTGAGACATTAAATTATTAGATAAAATATAAAAAAAGCTTCATATATAGGTTAAGACTTATTTTTAAGATTTTTCAACAAGTGTTTTTGAACTGAAATTTATTTGTACTCGTATATGAATAGCTTTGTTAATTATCGCAAAAAGAGAATGAAATTCGAGAAATGAGCTTTTTAACCTAATTTTTTATAGGGGAGATGCTGTTCTAAATTTCTTGTAAAATACGTAAATGTTCAACAAAAAAGTCTATACTTAACTTCCACGGCAGCATACCAGGCAAGTCAGAACAGGATTCATGAGACTACTGTAGCACAAGCGGTGAGAAGCTACAAGGTTAATCCTCTTCTCGAAGTCCGACCACCACCCATAGCACCGGAGAAAATAGACCTCCTACGGCAGACTACACTAAAAAATATTGTCGTGAGGAATTTTGCTTAGCAAAGAAGAATATTTTTCAGATATAAAGTTTTTTTTTTTTCCTTGTCCAAAAGTCGATAAATTGTTCAAGGAAGTCGTTTTTTCCTTATTAGTAAGTGATTAGAATTAGAAATGGGTATCATAACATGAAAGAAAAATTTATTGGGCTAAAGTCACCTTGATTTTAATAATTAAGAAAAATTCTTTGAAATTAAAGAAATTGTCTTTAAACTTGTTGTCTTTTTGCATCTTGACTACAAAGTAAAAAAGTGTTCAAAAATAGGACATGTTTTTCAACACTTTATTATAAAGACGTTTTTTACTTGAAACATAGCGTAATTTCTACTGGAAGTCGAGTCGGAACTTCAAAATTTATGTTGTCGTTAACACGTTTGTAAAGGACTTTGATAGCGTATGAAGAAAAAACTCGAAAAAACGAAAAATTTAAATTTGCTTCCTAGAATCACGTACGCAAAACTCCAAATTAAAAGAGAATTGTGTCTAAAATTTGTTCCTACTTGAATTCTCCGATTCTTTGGCTCGGAATCAATACACAAATCATAAGAGTAAAGACAAAGTCTTTGGAACGGAGCATGCTTTTTTTCAGTGTAGATAGATTTGGCCCAACTATGATCAGGCAATTGCAACCGGCCCAATTCCTACACAAAAAAGTGTCTCGTAAATTTAAGAAGATTTTTACAATAATTTATTACAAGAATTTTAGTTCATTTTTTGTATCTTCAACGAAAATTAACTACTCGAAAGGAAATTTTAAGTAGCAATCGTTTAGTTCATGGCCTACAAAATACGATAGGTTAGGTTAGGTTAAAGTGACAGCCCGATTAAATTTCAGGCTCACTTAGACTATTCAGTCCATTGTGATACCACATTTAACTAAAAGTACCTATTACATATGGGCACTTCTAGTCTTAATCACTGAACCTTCTCTATTATTTACTTTTGTTGAACCAACCAGATTGCTCCAAAAACATTAACAAACTGCTTAAGTTAACGTTTTCCAGGTCTGCCAGTAATCTAAAGCTATATGCTCCTAAAATTCGCTTACGCCTTACACAAAAAGCAGGACACTCACACAAGGGGTGTTTAATTGATTCCTTTTCCTCCACATCATGACAGCTCATACAATAGTCATTATACTTCGCACCAATAGTTTTTGCAAAATCGCCTATCAGGCAGCGACCCGTTATAGCAGATATCAGGAGTGATATCTGGCGTCTCGAGAACACTAGCATATCTAGTGTGCGGTTTAAGTTTAAATGGGGCCATATTTGCTTGGTGTCGTTACAACCCTTACAATTCTCCCATCGAACATTTGCCATCATGACAGCCTTCTCACGCAGTAAGAGCTTGCAGGTAGCCAGAGGCATACCAACAAATTCTAGTTCCCCTGGAATATGTAAGGCAGTTCCTAGCCTTGCTAACACATCTGCTTCGCAGTTCCCCGGTATGTTCCTACGGCCAGACACCCATATTAGGTGAATATTGTACTGCTCAGCCATCTCGTTGAGAGATTTGCGGCAGTCTATGGCCGTTTTCGAGTTAAGGAACACAGAGTCCAAGGATTTTATTGCAGGTTGACTGTCTGAGTATATATTAATGCCAATATTTGTTGGAACATTACTTCTCAGCCAATTCACCACCTCTCTTATTGCCAATATTTCCTCCTGAAAAACACTACAATGATTAGGTAATCTTCTCGCTATTCGAATTTCCAGATCTTTAGAATATACTCCGAACCCCATTTGCCCATTCATGGTCTCGCCAAAGTGTAATCCACTACGTTATGCACATTTGGCATTATTTTGAGGACCGAACTGTGACCGTAACTTTTTTCCGACCACAGCGATAGCTCGCGCAACCGCACAGCCGTTGTTGCAGCTGACTGTTTGGCCAAAATGTCTAAAGGTAATAGATGCATCATGACATTAAGGGAATCTGTTCCTGTCTTACTAAATGCGCCTGAGATACATAAGCTCGCCATACGATGAACTTTATCTAAACAAGCCGATTTCTGAAGTGCCGGCCACCAGACTACAACACCATATAGCATTATAAGTCTAACTACTGCCTGTATAGCCAATGCACAATTTTTGGTTTTAGTCCCCACTTTTTCCCTATTGCCTTTTTGCACGAGTACAAAGCTACCGTGGCATTTCTTGCCTTTTCTTAAATATTGAGTCTTAAATTCAGCTTCCTGTCCAATATAACGCCAAGATATTTTGCACACTAACCAAAGGGAATTTCAGTACCCCCTAAGGAAAAGGGCCTAACCGTGGGAGTTTTGCGATCTTTGTAGTACATTACTAGTTCTGTCTTTGCTGGATTTACCCCAAGACCATTATATTTCGCCCATTTCTCAGTCATCCGGAGATCTCTCTGTATAATATCTCTGATTGTGGATGGGAATTTTCCCCTGACTGCTAGCGCCACATCATCTGCGTATGCCACCACTTGTATCCTTTCTTTTTCTAGGGAAACCAGAAGGATGTTTATAGCAACATTCCAAATAAGAGGTGATAGAACTCCTCCTTGAGGAGTGCCTCTGTTCACATACTTTTGTATGTTTGCTTGTCCTAGTGTGGCTGAAATACGTCTCTTCATTAGCAGTTCGTCTAACAGCCTGAGTATACATGGATCAACATTCAGAGTTGTCAGTCCATTTAATATCGAGCTCGGATGGACATTATTGAACGCCCCTTCGATGTCTAGAAACGCCACGATTGTGTATTCTTTGACCGATAGTGAACTTTCAATAAAGCAGACTAGTTCATGCAATGCGGTCTCAGTAGACCTGCCCTTCGAGTATGCATGCAGTCGTCTCGAGAGCAAACTTGAATCCACCCTCTCCAGGGTCTTAAGTAGGAATGAGGATAAGCTGATTGGTCGGAAATCCTTCGCACTCGAGTGAGAGGCTTTCCCCGCGTTAGGTATGAAGACGACTTTTGTTTCTCTCCGCTTTTCTGGAATATATGCAAAGTTTACACATCGTTTATATATCACCGTCAACCAGGGGATAATTCTTTCAGACACTGCTTGTAATTCCGCCGGAGTAATTCCATCAGGTCCGGGGGATTTGAATGGCCCAAAGCTATTTAAAGCCAATTTTATTCTAGATTCCGACACAATTTCCTCGATAGGAAATGACCGCCGAGCCTCTGTTACACCGCCAGAACATGGTTCAACCGTCTGATTTCCAGGGAAGTGTGTGTCCAAAAGTACCTGCAACGTCTCCTCACTGGACGTTGTCCAATTTCCCTCCGATGTTTTAATGAAACCTGGAGCGGTGTTAGTGGATGCTAGTACCTTCCGTAGTCTGGAAGCCTCTGACGTATTCTCAATACTGCTACAGTAACCATCCCAAGAGTTTTGTTGAGACCGTCTCAGTTCTCGTTTATATGCTCTCAGATTCATCTTGTAAGTGTCCCAATCCTCCGGAGCTCTTGTGGACTTTGCTTTGTTAAAGAGCTTCCTGCAGGATTTTCTCATATTACTTAACTCCGTAGTCCACCATGGCGGCCGATTTTTTCCCCTTGGCTTTCCTCTAGGGCAAGCAGCTTTCAGTGAAATGTTAGGTTAGGTTAGGTTAAAGTGGCACCCCGATTAAGGTTCAGGCTCACTTAGACTATTCAGTCCATTGTGATACCACATTAACTAAAAGTACCTATTACATATGGGCACTTCTAGTTTTAACCGCTGAACCTTCTTGATTATTTTTCTTTGTTGAACCAACCAAATTGTTCCAAAAATATTAGCAGACTGCTTAAGTTAACGTTTTCCAGATCCGCCAGTAATCTGAAGCTATATGCTTCTAAAAGTTGCTTGCGCTTTACACAAAATGCAGGACACTCACACAAGAGGTGTTTAATTGATTCTTTTTCCTCCGCATCATGACAGCTCATACAATAGTCATTATACTTCGCGCCAATAGTTTTTGCAAAATCTCCTATCAGGCAGCGACCCGTTATAGCAGATATCAGGAGTGATATCTGACGTCTCGAGAACATTAGCATATCTAGTGTGCGGTTTACGTTGAAATGGGGCCATATTTGCTTGGTGTCGTTACAACCCTTGCAATTCTCCCATCGAACATTTGCCGTCATAACAGCCTTCTCACGCAGCATGAGCTTACAGGTAGCTAGGGGCATACCAACAAATTCTAGTTCCCCTGGAATATGTAAGGTAGTCCCTAGCCTTGCCAACTCATCCGCTTCGCAGTTCCCCGGTATGTTCCTATGGCCAGGCACCCATATTAGGTGAATATTGTACTGCTCAGCCATCTCATTGAGAGATTTGCGGCAATCGATGGCCGTTTTCGAGTTGAGGAACACAGAGTCCAAGGATTTTATTGCAGGTTGACTGTCTGAGTATATATTAATGCCCACATTTTTTGGAACATTACTTCTCAGCCAATTCGCCACCTCTCTTATTGCTAATATTTCAGCCTGAAAAACACGACAGTGATCAGGTAATATTTTCGCTATTCGAAGTTCCAGATCTTTAGAATATACTCCGAAACCCACTTTGCCATCCAATTTGGAGCCATCAGTGTAGAAATCTATATATCTTTTATTCCCCGGGGTCCGTGTACACCACGCCTCACTGTTGGGAATTAGAGTCTCAAACTTTTTGTCGAAAAGTGGACTCGCCAAAGTGTAATCCACTACGTTAGGCACATCTGGCATTATTTTGAGGACCGAACTGTGACCGTAACTTTTTTCCGACCACAGCGATAGCTCGCGCAACCGCACAGCCGTTGTTGCAGCTGACTGTTTGGCCAAAATGTCTAAAGGCAATAGGTGCAGTATGACATTAAGGGAGTTTGTTCCTGTCTTGCTGAATGCACCTGAGATACACAAGCACGCCATACGCTGAACTTTGTCTAAACTTGTCGGCTGGTGAAGTGCCGGCCACCAGACTACAACACCATATAGCATTATAGGTCTAACCACTGCCGTGTATAGCCAATGTACAATTTTTGGTTTTAGTCCCCACTTTTTCCCTATTGCCTTTTTGCACGAGTATAAAGCTACCGTTGCTTTCCTCGCCCTTTCTTCAATATTAAGCTTAAAGTTCAGCTTCCTGTCCAAAATAACGCCAAGGTATTTTGCACACTCCCTAAAGGGAATTTCAATACCCCCTAAGGAAATAGGCCTAACCGTGGGAGTTTTGCGATCTTTGCAGTACATGACTATTTCTGTCTTTGCAGGATTTACCCCAAGACCATTATCTTTCGCCCATTTCTCAGTCATCCGGAGGGCTCTCTGTATAATATCTCTAATTGTTGATGGGAATTTTCCCCTGACTGCTAGCGCCACATCATCTGCGTATGCCACCACTTGTATCCTTTCTTTTTCTAGGGAAACCAGAAGGTCGTTTATAGCAACATTCCAAAGAAGAGGTGATAGAACTCCTCCTTGAGGAGTGCCTCTGTTCACATACTTTTGTATGTTTGCTTGTCCTAGTGTGGCTGAAATACGTCTCTTCATTAGCAGTTCGTCTAACAGCCTGAGTATACATGGATCAACATTCAGAGTTGTCAGTCCATTTAATATCGAGCTCGGATGGACATTATTGAACGCCCCTTCGATGTCTAGAAACGCCACGATTGTGTATTCTTTGACAGATAGTGAGCTTTCAATAAAGCTGACTAGTTCATGTAGTGCGGTCTCAGTAGACCTGCCCTTCGAGTATGCATGCTGTCGTTTCGAGAACAAACTTGAATCGATGCTAGTTCTAAGATAAATATCTATCATCCTCTCCAGAGTCTTAAGTAGGAATGAGGATAAGCTGATTGGTCGGAAATCCTTCGCCCTCGAGTGAGAGGCTTTTCCCGCTTTAGGTATGAAAACGACTTTTGTTTCCCTCCACTTTCCTGGGATATATGATAAGTTGATACATCCTTTATATATCACCGACAACCAGGGGATAATTTTGTCAGTTACAGCTTGTAACTCCGCCGGAGTAATTCCATCAGGTCCAGGGGATTTGAATGGTCCAAAGCTATTTAGCGCCCATCTTATTCTAGTTTCCGATACAATTTCCTCGACAGGAAACGACCGCTGAGCAACTGTGGCACCGCCAGTACATGGTTCAACCGTCTGATTTCCAGGAAAATGTGTGTCCAATAGTACCTCCAGCGTCTCCTCACTGGACGTTGTCCAATTGCCCTCCGATGTTTTAATGAAACCTGGAGCGGAGTTGGTGGATGCTAGAACCTTCCGTAGTCTGGAAGCCTCGGACGTATTCTCAATACTGCTGCAGTAAGCATTCCAAGAGTTATGCTGAGCCCTTCTCAGTTCTCGCTTGTATCCTCTCAGATTCTTCTTGTAAGCGTCCCAGTCCTCAGGGGCTCTGGTGGACTTTGCCTTGTTAAAGAGCTTCCTGCAGGATTTCCTCATATTACTTAATTCCGTAGACCACCATGGTGGTCGATGTTTCCCCCTTGGCTTTCCTCTAGGGCATGCAGCTTTCAGTGAGATGTTGAAGGCCTTAGTAATCCGCTCCACTGCGTGTTCGATATCTTGCACATTTCTCATATTTGTCTCTGTTATTTCCGGTATCATCATATTGAACGATTCCCTATACCTATTCCAGTCAGCTTTCCTAACATTTGGCGGAAATATGATCTTGGTGATATGAACATCAAATTTGAAACTGATGTAGCGATGATCTGAGAAGCTGTGTTCACTTAAAACCTGCCACTCAGATATCATTTCATTCTGTTCTTGCGAGGCCAAGGTGATGTCCAAAACCTCTTGCTTGTTTTAGTGACAAAGGTTGGGACATCTCCCTTGTTGCAAACTACCAGATTAGTACGCAAAATAAACTCTATTAGCGACTCTCCCCTTGCATTAGTATCACTACTTCCCCATATACTATGATGTGCATTCGCATCGCATCCTATAATGAGTTTCGTCTTTGTTTTCAGTGACTCCTCCACTAAGGTCTTAACGGCATATGGAGGCATCTCCCTGTCATGTCCCATGTAGACCGAAGATACCCAATATTTGCATTTGGCTATTTCTAAACTTGCAACGACAGTGTCTGTATTGCACATTGAAGGAAGCAGGAACAAATTGAGCTCGTTTTTAGCAATTATACAGGCTCGATTTACATCATTACCAGTATACTGCAATAGTTTGAACCCCGGAGTACTTAATTCACATATTTTGTTTTTATAAACATATGGTTCTTGAATAAGAACTATATCTATGTCCCCTTTCATCTGGAGAACTTTTAAGGCAGCACATGCAGCCTTACAATAATGAAGATTTATCTGGAGGATCCGTAGGACCATCGAGATTTTCAACAACCGTCACATCAGCCGCTTCAATCGAGTCATCAAGAATGTCCTCTTCAGAGATATCGGTGACTCTCGCAATAACCATAGGTTCAACTTTGGTGAGTTCTGAGGCAGTAGAAGCCTCCTCACGCATACGGTATCTATCCATGTCTTCAAATGTCTTGGTATCCCCCTCGACTTCGCAAGAGGATCCGCTTACTTCTGATTCAGACAGAGGCTTGTCCATTTCTGAATCCTTTAGCTGATCGTTTTTATACACCTTCATTTGGATATAATGAAAGCCATAACTTACACGGCCCTGGGACTTTGCTAGATGTGGCAAAGACTGAGTGTTCAATATAAACACTGCATGCCGTCTTGGCCCATCCACTTCATCCAAACGGCCAACCTTCCAATCAGCTGTTGGAAGATCTGGATTGCATTGTTTCAGTCTATTTAAAATAGATTCAGGGTCAGGAGGGTTTGCAGGTATCCACGCATGTGCTCTTGGTCTAGCCGGTATGTCTTTCTTCTCGACTAACTCTAGAGCAGCTCCTTCCCAAACTTCACCAATTAATATCAGAGCAGCTTTAAAACATTCTATAGACCTCTGGTCCTCAAATGCGACTAGCTTATTAAATCGTCCTTGATACCAACCAGCCTCTTGGTGTCGAGGATCTGGGCCGGGAAACTTTTCCAGCACCTGTGAGTAGACGCCAGACAAAGCATTCTCAATTTCCCCCCATTTTTGCTTTGGAACCATACCGTCCAATGCTCCTTTATTTATGATAGCCATCACAAGGCTGTCTTTAGCAACTGAGGCAAACGATCGTTGATCCCTTTTGGAGGATGGCAGCTCATCCGGTGATCGTTCCCTTTTTCCAGCCTCAAGAATTCCTTGAGCCCATTTTAAGGAATCGCTTTGTTTAGCCGACAACATGCTTGGGTCGACTGATCCTAATTTCTTTAGGATAAACAAAGCATTTCTGCGTTCTTTGAATCTCTTTCGTGAGGGATTACCTCCTTTTGATGCCGTTACCTTGGAAAAGGTCCGACTTGTCAAATTGTCGCCACCTGTCGACCCGTCTACAGGTCGAATAATTGGGCCTAACTCTTGGTCATTGCCCAAATTTATAACTTCAGTCGATACCCGTCCACAGGGAACTGAAGTAAGCAACCCAGTGGATGTCTTTGAATTTCTCTGCATGGTGGCCTAATATCCCACCACACTTGAAATTCGTAGTAGCTACTTATTACGATGATGTTATCCGCTATTAAAAAACACGTCCGTTCCGTTCGACGGTTGAAATAACAGTGAAATGTTGAAGGCCTTAGTAATCCGCTCCACTGCGTGTTCGATATCTTGCACAGTGCTCATATTTGTCTCTGGCATTTCCGGTATCATCAAATTGAACGATTCCCTATACCTATTCCAATGAGCTTTCCTAACATTTGGCGGAAATATGGTCTTTGAAGTACGAACAGCCAATCTGAAACTGATGTAGCGATGATTTGAGAAGCTGTGTTCCCTCAAAACTTGCCACTCAGATATCTTATTATTCAGTTCCGGAGAAGTCAACGTGACGTCCAAAACCTCTTGCCTGTTTCTGGTGACGAAGGTTGGTGCATCTCCCTTATTGCAAACTACCAGGTTAGTACGCAAAATAAACTCTATTAGCGACTCTCCCCTTGCATTAGTATCACTACTACCCCAAATACTATGATGTGCATTTGCATCGCATCCCATAATGAGTTTTGTCTTTGTTTTTAGTGACTCCTCAACGAAGGTCTTAACGGCACAGGGTGGCATCTCCCTATCATGTCCCATGTAGACCGAAGATACCCAATATTTGCATTTGGATATATCTAGACTGGCTACGACAGTGTCTGCATTGCTCAATGAAGTAAGCAGAAACAAGTTTAGTTAGTTTTTAGCAATTACACATGCTCGATTTATATCGTTACTGGTATAATGCAAAAGTTTGAAACCCGGAGTGCTTAATTCACAGATCTTGTTCTTATATATGTATGGTTCTTGAATAAGAACTATATCTATGTCTCCTTTCATCAGGAGAACTTTTAAGGCAGCACAAGCGGCCTTACAATGGTGAAGATTTATCTGGAGGAACCGTAGAACCATCCAAATTTTCAACCACCGTCACATCAGCCGCTTCAATTGAGTCATCAAGGGCTTCCTCTTCACAGATCTCGGTGACTCTCGCAACAATCCGCGGTTCAGCTTTGGTGAGGTTTGAGCATGTAGAAACTTCCCGCATATGATTTTCGCCACAGTCTGCAGGTTTTATGTCTCCTTCGGCTTCGTTAGGAGATTTTTTCACTGCTGACTCTACCGGAGGCTTGTCCGTTTCGGAATCCTTTGGCTGATCGCTTTTGTATACCTTCATATGGATATCATGAAAGCCATAACTTACACGTCCTTGGGTCTGGGCTAGATGTGGCAGCGACTCTATGTTTAATATAAACACCGCATGTCGTCTTGGTCCATCCACCTCATCCAAACGACCAACTTTCCAACCGGCGGTTGGAAGATCTGGGTTACATTCTTTTAGTCTCTCTAGTATTGACTCAGGATTAGGAGGGTTTGCCGGTATCCATGCATGTGCTCTAGGTTTAGCCGGTATGTCTTTTTTATCGACTAACTCCAAAGCGGCTCCTTCCAAAACTTCACCAATTAGCATCAATGCAGCTTTAAAGCAATCTATAGACCTCTGGTCCACAAAAGCTATTAACTTATATCGTCCTTGATACCATCCAGCATCTTATTGTCGAGGACTTGGTCCGGGAAACTTTTTTCGCACCTCAAAGTACACACCACGCATCGCGTTCTCAATTTCCCCCCATTTTTGCCTTGGAATCATACCGTCCAATGCACCTTTATTAATAATAGCCATCACAAGGCTGTCTTTTGCAACTGAGGCAAAAGATCTTTGATCCCGTTTAGAGGATGGCAGCTCATCCGGTGATCGTTCCCTTTTTCCAGCTTCAAGAATTCCTTGAGCCCGTTTTAAGGAATCGCTTTGCTTGGCAGACAACGTGCTTTCTTTAGGATAAACAAAGCAGTTCTTCGTTCCTTGAATCTCTTTCGAGAGGGATTGCCTCCTTTTGATGTCGTCACCTTAGAAAAGGTTCGACTTGCCAAAGTGTCACCAGGTCGACTAATTGGGCCTGACTCTTGGTCGCTGCCCAAATTTATAACTTCAGTCGTTACCCGTCCACTGGGCCCTGAAGTTAGCAACCCAGTTAGGTTAGGTTAGGTTAAAGTGGCAGCCCGATTAAGATTCAGGCTCACTTAGACTATTCAGTCCATTGTGATACCACATTAACTAAAAGTACCTATTACATATGGGCACTTCTAGTTTTAACCGCTGAACCTTCTTGATTATTTTTCTTTGTTGAACCAACCAGATTGTTCCAAAAACAGTAGCAGACTGCTTAAGTTAACGTTTTCCAGATCCGCCAGTAATCTGAAGCTATATGCTCCTAAAAGTTGCTTGCGCTTTACACAAAATGCAGGACACTCACACAAGAGGTGTTTAATTGATTCTTTTTCCTCCGCATCATGACAGCTCATACAATAGTCATTATACTTCGCGCCAATAGTTTTTGCAAAATCGCCTATCAGGCAGCGACCCGTTATAGCAGATATCAGGAGTGATATCTGACGTCTCGAGAACATTAGCATATCTAGTGTGCGGTTTAAGTTGAAATGGGGCCATATTTGCTTGGTGTCGTTACAACCCTTGCAATTCTCCCATCGAACATTTGCCATCATAACAGCCTTCTCACGCAGCATGAGCTTGCAGGTAGCTAGGGGCATACCAACAAATTCTAGTTCCCCTGGAATATGTAAGGTAGTCCCTAGCCTTGCCAACTCATCCGCTTCGCAGTTCCCCGGTATGTTCCTATGGCCAGGCACCCATATTAGGTGAATATTGTACTGCTCAGCCATCTCATTGAGAGATTTGCGGCAGTCGATGGCCGTTTTCGAGTTGAGGAACACAGAGTCCAAGGATTTTATTGCAGGTTGACTGTCTGAGTATATATTAATGCCCACATTTTTTGGAACATTACTTCTCAGCCAATTCGCCACCTCTCTTATTGCTAATATTTCAGCCTGAAAAACACTACAGTGATTAGGTAATCTTTTCGCTATTCGAAGTTCCAGATCATTAGAATATACTCCGAACCCCACTTGTCCATCCAATTTGGAGCCATCAGTGTAGAAATCTATATATTCTTTATTCCCCGGGGTCTGTGTGCACCACGCCTCACTGTTGGGGATTAGAGTCTCAAACTTTTTGTCGAAAAGTGGACTCGCCAAAGTGTAATCCACTACGTTAGGCACATCTGGCATTGTTTTGAGGACAGAACTGTGACCGTAACCTTTTTCCGACCACAGCGATAGTTCGCGCAACCGCACAGCCGTTGTTGCAGCTGACTGTTTGGCCAAAATGTCTAAAGGCAATAGATGCAGCACGACATTAAGGGAATTTGTTCCTGTCTTGCTGAATGCGCCTGAAATACACAAACACGCCATACGCTGAACTTTATCTAAACAAGTCGGTTTCTGAAGTGCCGGCCACCAGACTACAACACCATATAGCATTATAGGTCTAACCACTGCCGTGTATAGCCAATGCACAATTTTTGGTTTCAGTCCCCACTTTTTTCCTATTGCCTTTTTGCACGAGTACAAAGCTACAGTTGCCTTTCTCGCCCTTTCTTCAATATTAAGCTTAAAGTTCAGCTTCCTGTCCAAAATAACGCCAAGGTATTTTGCACATTCACCAAAGGGAATTTCAATACCCCCTAAGGAAATAGGCCTAACCGTGGGAGTTTTGCGATCGTTGCAGTACATGACTAATTCTGTCTTTGCAGGATTTACCCCAAGACCATTGTCTTTCGCCCATTTCTCAGTCATCCGGAGGGCCCTCTGAATAATATCTCTGATTGTGGATGGGAATTTTCCCCTGACTGCCAGAGCCACATCATCTGCGTATGCCACCACTTTTATCCTTTCTTTTTCTAGAGTAACCAGAAGGCTATTTATAGCAACATTCCAAAGAAGAGGTGATAGGACTCCTCCTTGGGGAGTGCCTCTGTTCACATACCTTTGTATGTTTGCTTGTCCTAGTGTGGCTGAAATACGTCTCTTCATTAGCAGTTCGTCTAACAGCCTGAGTATACATGGATCAACATTCAGAGTTGTCAGTCCATTTAATATCGAGCTCGGATGGACATTATTGAACGCCCCTTCGATGTCTAGAAACGCCACGATTGTGTATTCTTTGACAGATAGTGAGCTTTCAATAAAGCTGACTAGTTCATGTAGTGCGGTCTCAGTAGACCTGCCCTTCGAGTATGCATGCTGTCGTTTCGAGAACAAACTTGAATCGATGCTAGTTCTAAGATAAATATCTATCATCCTCTCCAGAGTCTTAAGTAGGAATGAGGATAAGCTGATTGGTCGGAAATCCTTCGCCCTCGAGTGAGAGGCTCTTCCCGCTTTAGGTATGAAAACGACTTTTGTTTCCCTCCACTTTCCTGGGATATATGATAAGTTGATACATCCTTTATATATCACCGACAACCAGGGGATAATTTTGTCAGTTACAGCTTGTAACTCCGCCGGAGTAATTCCATCAGGTCCAGGGGATTTGAATGGTCCAAAGCTATTTAGCGCCCATCTTATTCTAGTTTCCGATACAATTTCCTCGACAGGAAACGACCGCTGAGCAACTGTGGCACCGCCAGTACACCCATAGAAAAAATCATGCACGGCGTGCTCATTTCAAAACGATTCGTTCATGAAAGTGAATCAACACACATGTGGTGTCAAACTGAGAACAGGCGGTGTCAATCTGACAACGATAAAATGACACCATGCGTTGTCAAAACAACAACCAGCGTTCATGATCTGAAAACGTTATGGTTACGACTTTATAAACAAAATTAAAAAAAAGATTTCCGCTAGCGTGACTCGAACCTGTGTTTTCTGCACCATACGCGTTAACAGTCGTCTTAGCACATTGCACCACCGAGGAGTCGCCATAATAACGTCTAACGATTATTTTAAGACTTATCATGGCCAAAGAAAAACGAATGCCGTTCATGAAATCGTGAACGCCCGTGGACGAAATTGTGAACATTCCGTTTTGATTTTTTGTGAACGTTTCCGTTTCATTTTGTCACCGTCCGTTCACGACTATGCAACGTAATTTTTTCTATTAGTGTACATGGTTCAACCGTCTGATTTCCAGGAAAATGTGTGTCCAATAGTACCTCCAGCGTCTCCTTACTGGACGTTGTCCAATTGCCCTCCGATGTTTTAATGAAACCTGGAGCGGAGTTGGTGGATGCTAGAACCTTCCGTAGTCTGGAAGCCTCGGACGTATTCTCAATACTGCTGCAGTAAGCATTCCAAGAGTTATGCTGAGCCTTTCTCAGTTCTCGCTTGTATCCTCTCAGATTCTTCTTGTAAGCGTCCCAGTCCTCAGGGGCTCTGGTGGACTTTGCCTTGTTAAAGAGCTTCCTGCAGGATTTCCTCATATTACTTAATTCCGTAGACCACCATGGTGGTCGATGTTTCCCCCTTGGCTTTCCTCTAGGGCATGCAGCTTTCAGTGAGATGTTGAAGGCCTTAGTAATCCGCTCCACTGCGTGTTCGATATCTTGCACATTTCTCATATTTGTCTCTGTTATTTCCGGTATCATCATATTGAACGATTCCCTATACCTATTCCAGTCAGCTTTCCTAACATTTGGCGGAAATATGATCTTGGTGATATGAACATCAAATTTGAAACTGATGTAGCGATGATCTGAGAAGCTGTGTTCACTTAAAACCTGCCACTCAGATATCATTTCATTTAGTTCTTGCGAGGCCAAGGTGATGTCCAAAACCTCTTGCCTGTTTTTAGTGACAAAGGTTGGGACATCTCCCTTGTTGCAAACTACCAGATTAGTACGCAAAATATACTCTATTAGCGACTCTCCCCTTGCATTAGTATCACTACTTCCCCATATACTATGATGTGCATTCGCATCGCATCCCATAATGAGTTTCGCCTTTGTTTTCAGTGACTCCTCCACTAAGGTCTTAACGGCATATGGAGGCATCTCCCTGTCATGTCCCATGTAGACCGAAGATACCCAATATTTGCATTTGGCTATTTCTAAACTTGCAACGACAGTGTCTGTATTGCACATTGAGGGAAGCAGAAACAAATTGAGCTCGTTTTTAGCAATTATACAGGCTCGATTTACATCATTACCAGTATACTGCAATAGTTTGAACCCCGGAGTACTTAATTCACATATTTTGTTTTTGTAAACATATGGTTCTTGAATAAGAACTATATCTATGTCCCCTTTCATCAGGAGAACTTTTAAGGCAGCACATGCAGCCTTACAATGATGAAGATTTATCTGGAGGATCCGTAGGACCATCGAGATTTTCAACAACCGTCACATCAGCCGCTTCGATCGAGTCATCAAGAATGTCCTCTTCAGAGATATCGGTGACTCTCTCAATAACCATAGGTTCGACTTTGGTGAGTTCTGAGGCAATAGAAGCCTCCTCACGCATACGGTATCTATCCATGTCTTCAACTTTGGTATCTCCCTCGACTTCGCAAGAGGATCCGCTTACTTCTGATTCAGACAGAGGCTTGTCCATTTCTGAATCCTTTAGCTGATCGTTTTTATACACCTTCATTTGGATATAATGAAAGCCATAACATACACGGCCCTGGGACTTTGCCAGATGTGGCAAAGACTGAGTGTTCAATATAAACACTGCATGCCGTCTTGGTCCATCCACTTCATCCAAACGGCCAACCTTCCACTCAGCTGTTGGAAGATCTGGATTGCATCGTTTCAGTCTATTTAAAATAGATTCAGGGTCAGAAGGGTTTGCAGGTATCCAGGCATGTGCTCTAGGTCTAGCCGGTATGTCTTTCTTCTCGACTAACTCTAGAGCAGCTCCTTCCCAAACTTCACCAATTAGTATCAGAGCAGCTTTAAAACATTCTATAGACCTCTGGTCCTCAAATGCGACTAGCTTAAATCGTCCTTGATACCAACCAGCCTCTTGGTGTCGAGGATCTGGGCCGGGAAACTTTTCCAGTACCTGTGAGTAGACGACAGATAGAGCATTCTCAATTTCCCCCCATTTTTGCTTTGGAACCATACCGTCCAATGCTCCTTTATTAATGATAGCCATCACAAGGCTATCTTTAGCAACTGAGGCAAACGATCTTTGATCCCTTTTGGAGGATGGCAGCTCATCCGGCGATCGTTCCCTTTTTCCAGTCTCAAGAATTCCTTGAGCCCATTTTAAGGAATCGCTTTGTTTAGCCGACAACGTGCTTGGGTCGACTGATCCTAACTTCTTTAGGATAAACAAAGCATTTCTGCGTTCCTTGAATCTCTTTCGTGAGGGATTACCTCCTTTTGATGTCGTTACCTTAGAAAAAGTTCGACTTGTCAGTGTGTCGCCACCTGTCGACCCGTCTACAGGTCGACTAATTGGGCCTAACTCTTGGTCATTGCCCAGATTTATAACTCCAGTCGATACCCGTCCACTGGGCCCTGAAGTTAGCAACCCAGTGGATGACTTGGAATTTCGCTGCATGGTGGCTTAATATCCCACCACACTTGAAATTCGTAGTAGGTACCTATTACTATGAGTTTATCCGCTATTGAAAAAACACGTCCGTTCCGTTCGACGGTTGAATAGGAAATAGGACGACGGTTGAAAAGGAAATAGGAAAGCAACCCAGTGGATGACTTTGAATTTCGCTGCATGGTGGTTTATTATTACCACCACACGTGAAATTCGTAATAAGTACTTATTACGATAAAACACTCCGCTATTAGAAAACACGTCCGTTCAGTTCGACGGTTGAATAATGAAAATTGAACAAAATACGATGGAAATTTCCTTCAAAATTTTCTTCACTGGTAGTTAAAAATTCTTTTGTCATACTATAAAACTACTAGTGAAATGTAAAGTTCTTTCTAAAAAATAAGATTTTTATGTATGAGAAAATATTTTTTTACGAAAATTGAATTTAAAACCGGATAGCAATTTCTTACTAGCGTGGGTTTGTTTTTATTTTTGTTCTTTCAGTGGTTTGTGTGTGTGTGTTTGTTATTCGCGGATGGTTTATTTGTCTGAATGAGGTGTTGTTTTCAATAAAGGCGCATGTGTTTTTGTTGTTGTAGGAATGTTTGGGTTTTGCTTGGTTTTGTTTGGCATGCTTCAGTTGTATGTTTGGCGTTGGCGTGGCCTGTTGTATCTTTTTAGCAAGTATGCAACAAGGGAATATAAAGGTATGGAATATTTGAGTTTTTTAGATATATTAGCGTTTGCTTATTAAATCTTTTAAGTGAGTTATTAATACTTTAGTGATGATATGTACGATGTGTGACCACCAGAAAAGTCATAAAGAATGTTCAATATTTAAGAGAAAATGCTGAAATGGAAAGTATATTAAAATTGTTGTATAGAAATCTAATTTAATATTATTCCATGTAAAAAATAAATATTCAATTTCAGAGTAATCTCATATGAATTTGGAAAATTTTTTTGTTACACCTCAGCTTATAATTCAATCGTAAATTGGTAGGTATTCTTTTAAAAATGTGGCTTTCTTTTAAAGAGATGTTTTTAATATTAGCTAATTAATTTTTTTGGAAACCAGTTTAATGTTTCTCTTTTAAAAAAATATTTAATTTCAGAGCAACCCCAGATGGATTCTTTAATAAATTGTTTTGGAAACTACTTTAATATTTGTAATGTAAAAAAAAAACAAATGTTTAATTTCAGAAAAAACCCTTAACAATTTGGAAAAAATGTTTATAACTCCTCTGCTTATAATTTAATAGTGAATTGGCAAGTTTTCTTTAACTTTCTTTTAACCAGAATATTTATTTTTTTATGCATATTATTATTTCTTTAATTGGATTTTTTGGAAACCAATTTAATGATTTTATTTAATGGAAAAAATAAATATTTAATTCAGAGTAACTACAAATGAATTTAGACAACTTCTTATATTTCCCCTCTGCGTACAATTTAATAGAGAAATGGTAAGTTTTATATTAAAACGTTGGCTTTTTAACTAGAATATTTATTTCATTATGTCCTTCACATCGATAACAACACAGATTTATGAGTCAAAATAACTTTCTTCATTATTCCCCTAAATGTTTCAGGTACAAATTTTATGAGATACGTTTAAGTTGAATTCCTTACACCATTTTATAAAATGTCCCCAAATATGGTAAGTAACAAGCCAATATAAAGAATTAAAAACTTATATTTTATTACATGGAGTTAATTTTTAACAATTTTCATTATTACTTCAATTTTTTCAGCAAGATATGTTAGAAATATACTTACGATGGATAAACAACATCAACATATCCTTAAAATGTCCAAACAGCGAGTTTAAATGAACTACTTTCTACTTTTTATTCACAAAAAACATTGTATTAAGAACTTTCATCATAAGTTTTTATAATAGTTTTGTTTAAAGAAAGTTTACTTTTAATGAATGATCATTTTAATAATGGAACAACGGTTTGTTGTTCCTTTAAATATTTAATTTCTCTGTACTGTGGAATGATTGATTTAAAAATAGTTCAGTCTTCGACATTTTAAAGAGACTGTTAACCAAATTTTATTATTGGGGCTCCTAAAAAATAATCAAGTTAAGCAAAATAGTACTGACTTTTTAACTTTGTAAGGGTATATACATCTTATGATGTTGTAAAATTGAACTAAAATACAATGCTAGATGAACTAAAATTTAAGAGAATTATAAACTAGACAAGCAGTAAAAAATTTTAAGGGCTAAATCATGGTCAATTTTACTACAATTTAATTCATTTTTCAATGGAAAAGGGTTCACTGTTTTTTCAGTGTATTTATCAGAGATTGATGTGTCCAGATCACTCTGGACACATCCCACCTTAGTCGCAGAGTTCCTTTATACAAGCTGAAGTACCAAAGCGCATAACATCAAAATTGATGAAATTACAATAAACTGTTACAACATAACAGGTTGGCTGATAAGTCCCCGGTCTAACAAAGAAAAACACATTTTTATACCCTTCACCACTACTGTGGTACAGGGTATAATAAGTTTGTGCATTTGTATGTAACGCCAAGAAGTAAAAGTCTGGGACCCATCGTTTAGTATACCGATCGTCTTAGATTTAAATTCTGAGTCGATTTAGCGATGTCCGTCTGTCTGTCTGTCTGTCCGTCTGTCTGTATATGTAATTTTGTGTGCAAAGAACAGCTCGCAGTTTAAGTCCGATCGTCCTCAAATTTAGCACCGAGTTTTACATTGGCTCAAAGACAATCGCTATTGATTTTGCGATTTAGATATAGCTGCCATATATATTTATCACCTATCTGCTCATAATTGACGTATTTATCAACGCATTTTCTCAATATTTCGGCCAGCCAAATATTTTGGGGCTTTCGTAAGATGTGCAAAATATCAGCCAAATCGGTTCAGATTTAGATATAGCTCCCATATATATCTTTCGTCCGATTTGAACTTATATGGCTTCAAAAGCCAGAATTTTATTCTGATTTGCTTCAAAGTTTGCACAAGGAGTACGTTTAATAGCATCATTAAGTATACCAAATTTCGTTGAAATCAGTTCAGATTTAGATATAGCTCCCATATATATTTTTTGTTTGATTTTTACCTATACGGAAAAAAGCCAGAGTTTTATTCTGATTTGCTTCAAATTTTGCATAAGGAGTACGTTTAATAGTATCGATAAGTGTGCCAAATTTGGTTGAAATCGGTTCAGATTTAGATATAGCTCCCATATATATCTTTCGCCCGATTTACACCCATATGATCACGTAGGCCAAAATTTTTCTCCCATTTACGTTTTTTGCTGAGATAGCAGGATTATTATTCTAACTATGCATGTCAAATTTGGTCAAAATCGGTTCATATTTAGATATAGCTCCCATATATATGTACGCCAGAGTAGGGGAAATATGGTAGAATGTTTCATATTTTAGACCCATTTTCAATGGGAGTTCCTCCAATTGACTCGATAGTTTGCACAGAGAATACATTTAATATGCTATTTAAGTGTGTCATCTTAATCTAATATGGGCAAAATACCCACATTTTACACAAAATTCTGTGATGATTTCCCACATCGTAGTCATATTCTACACACTACAATGCCAAACTTTTCACAGAATGGTCGAATTTTAAATAAAGCTCCGACTTGTGGAAATATCACCCGAATTGGCCAAATAATATATCACAACCCACAATTTACAACATAACAGGTTGGCTGACAAGTCCCCGGTCTGACACATAGATGGCGTCGCTAATATTAAATGCATATTATTTTTATATATGTAGTACCAACCTTCAAATAATTCGTGTCAAAATTTGACGTCTGTAAGTCAATTAGTTTGTGAGATAGAGCGTCTTTTGTGAAAAAAAATGGAAAAAATGAATTTCGTGTTTTGATAAAATACTCTTTTCTGAAGGGAAAAAATGGAAACTTGGCTTGATAATAAGTTTCCGGACTCTGCCCCAGGAAAATCTACAATAATTGATTGGTATGCAAAATTCAAGTGTGGTGAAATGAGGACGGAGGACGGCGAACGCAGTGGACGCCCGAAAGAGGTGGTTACCGACGAAAACATCAAAAAACTCCACAAAATGATTTTGAATGACCGTAAAATGAAGTTGATCGAGATAGCAGAGGCCTTAAAGATATCAAAGGAACGTGTTGGTCATATCATTCATCAATATTTGGATATGCGGAAGCTCTGTGCAAAATGGGTGCCGCGCGAGCTCACATTTGACCAAAAAAAAACAACGTGCTGGTGATTCTGAGCTGTGTTTGCAGCTGTTAACTTGTAATACACCCGAGTTTATCCGTCGATATATGACAATGGATGAAACATGGCTCCATCACTACACCCTGAGCCCAATCGACAGTCGGCTGAGTGGACAGCGACCGGTGAACCGTCTCCGAAGTGTGGAAAGACTCAAAAGTTCGCTGGCAAAGTAATGACCTCTGTTTTTTGGGATGCGCATGGAATAATTTTTATCGATTATCTTGAGAAGGGAAAAACCATCAACAATGACTATTATATGGCGTTATTGGAGCGTTTGAAGGTCGAAATCGCGGCAAAACGGCCCCGTATGAAGAAGAAAAAAGTGTTGTTCCACCAAGACAACGCACCGTGCCACAAGTCATTGAGAACGATTGCAAAAATTCATGATTTGGGCTTCGAATTGCTTCCCCACCCACCGTATTCTCCAGGGGGCAAATCACCGCAGTCGAAATCGAGTACTTCGTCGTCGTAATGTAGTTTACGCGGATCACCGCAGTCGTTATCGAATTGTTTCTACTCGAAGTTGAACACGATAGGTAGCATGCTATCGAAAACGAAGTAAAGGGTGATTTGTTAAGAGCTTGATAACTTTTTTTTTTAAAAAAACGCATAAAATTTGCAAAATCTCATCGGTTCTTTATTTGAAACGTTAGATTGGTCCATGACATTTACTTTTTGAAGATAATTTCATTTAAATGTTGACCGCGGCTGCGTCTTAGGTGGTCCATTCGGAAAGTCCAATTTTGGGCAACTTTTTCGAGCATTTCGGCCGGAATAGCCCGAATTTCTTCGGAAATGTTGTCTTCCAAAGCTGGAATAGTTGCTGGCTTATTTCTGTAGACTTTAGACTTGACGTAGCCCCACAAAAAATAGTCTAAAGGCGTCAAATCGCATGATCTTGGTGGCCAACTTACCGGTCCATTTCTTGAGATGAATTGTTCTCCGAAGTTTTCCCTCAAAATGGCCATAGAATCGCGAGCTGTGTGGCATGTAGCGCCATCTTGTTGAAACCACATGTCAACCAAGTTCAGTTCTTCCATTTTTGGCAACAAAAAGTTTGTTAGCATCGAACGATAGCGATCGCCATTCACCGTAACGTTGCGTCCAACAGCATCTTTGAAAAAATACGGTCCAATGATTCCACCAGCGTACAAACCACACCAAACAGTGCATTTTTCGGGATGCATGGGCAGTTCTTGAACGGCTTCTGGTTGCTCTTCACTCCAAATGCGGCAATTTTGCTTATTTACGTAGCCATTCAACCAGAAATGAGCCTCATCGCTGAACAAAATTTGTCGATAAAAAAGCGGATTTTCTGCCAACTTTTCTAGGGCCCACTCACTGAAAATTCGACGTTGTGGCTCGTTAGTAAGTCTATTCATGATGAAATGTCAAAGCATACTGAGCATCTTTCTCTTTGACACCATGTCTGAAATCCCACGTGATCTGTCAAATACTAATGCATGAAAATCCTAACCTCAAAAGAATCACCCTTTATGTAGTGATTTTTGAGCAGAAAAAAGGTAAACAAAAAGAAAAAAGTTGGTGAAAATGTAATTATTATTCCATTTTGGCAAAATACATTTAAGAAAATATAATATTACTTGCATTTAGGGAATCGGATCAAAGAAAGGAATACTCAGTAGCCGCTTCAAAAAAACTTATTTTTTCAAGAACATATTTAAAAGCTTCTTTTGACATATGAAAACGCCTTTTAAATCTATGGATGTTAAAAACACAATTTACTCTTACTCTACTTCAGGCAATGCTAAAGGACTGCTTTTGTCACGAATATTTTTCCTTATTAATGCCACTTTGTACTCATCGTCTGAATCCGAAAACGAGGAAAAAAAAACACTTGGATTCATAATATATTTTTACACATATATTTTAACACACAAAAACAATATAAATATCTCAGAAATAACATAATTTGATAACAAAACATTATTTTGAAATTCTACTCTCTTTCAATTTCTTATTACCATATGTTTACAGCAATGTAAAAAAAAGTAGTAGACAAAATAAATTACGATCGAATGCGGTGATCCAAAAATTTAATGCGATCGAAATGTTTCTCTATACGAAACCGAACTCGATGACGAATGCGGTGATTTGGCCCCAGATCTGGCCCCCAGCGACTTTTTCTTTGGCTGCAATGAAGAGGTGATCGCCGAAACTGAGGCCTATTTTGAACCGAAGGAGTACCACCAAAATTGTATCAAAAAATTGGAAGGTCGTTATAATCGTTGTATCGCTCTTGAAGGGAGCTATGTTGAATAATAAAAACGAAGTTTGACAAAAAAAATGTGTTTTTCTTTGTTAGACCGGGGACTTACCAGCCAACCTGTTATCTTGGCGTGATTTGACCAATATCCTTGTAAAATCGCCACTGCTGAGTAGCAAAAATTTTACATATTGTCCTATATCTCGAATATATATGTATATGTTTCATCCCAGGGTGTTAGCCGATTTAATTTTTAATTCTAGCGATTTTGTAGAAGTACAAAAAATTGTCTCCAAATAGTTTCAGATATAAATATTTGTATATATGAATATAAATTTTGATAATAACTCCCAACAAATTTGAAGAAGTTGATATGGTAACACAAATTTTGGTCTACATAATGGTGAAGCGTATAATAGAGTCGGCCCCGCCCGACTTTAGACTTGAGTTACTTGTTTTGTCAAAATTCATTTTTATTATTCAACATAACATACTTAACTTCCAATCAAACCTTTTTCAACGAAATGAAAATGACAACCAATGTTCGTTTATCTAAAATTAAGTAGGAAAGAATTAGTTTTTGCCTGTATATGGCTAAAAAAAGTTGGACTCGATATTAGAATTGAAATAATATAAGATTTTAATTCCCGGTAAATTAGGTATAATTGCGGTTTTACATGCTCAAGAAATAAAAGCGGGAGAATGGACATCGTCACCGTATATGTTAATGAATCTGAAAACCAGTTGCACTGTTAGAAAAATATGTTTTTCATATGTTCCGATATAAACAAAATGTGCTTCGGGCACAATTTTAAAACACAATATATTTAAGTGCAAACGTGTAATGTTCCTAAACGAACACTAAATGTTTGGGACATCTATGTTAATATGTTAAAATATATTATGTTTGGGGCATGAACGTTTCATAAAAATCATATGTGTGAATGCAAACATATATAAATTTACAAATTTCTACTAAACATACATATGTTGTGATATTTTATCCAAAGCGACAGAGAGAGAGACTATAGAGAAAGAAATAAAGATGGAAACCGGGAGAGTTGACGAAAGATATCAACATAACACAGCGAAAGCATCAAAAGAGAACAATTTCTGTGAAACCGCTTGTATGTTGTTTCGGAAAACTGTTTTATGATAAGGCCAAAAACTTGATATGCTTAAGTCTAATTACTATTTAATTTGAATAAAGAGAATATACATTCGGAACCAAGAGAATAGACATTTGAAAAACAAACAGCCTTGAGAGCAGCATTTTATGTTATGCGGGCATTAAGTTCGAGTTTTGCAGCTAAAACAATTTTAAAAGTTTATTTTCTTTAAAATGAATTATTAAAAAAAAAATAAAAGGCATTTTAGAGCGATGGTGTTAAATGCTAGTAAAAAACTGTTCACGCCTAAATAAATTTATGTTTATATTATAAAATTATTTATGTATGTTTATACTCGACTCCACGTTCTTCTTTTGTTAGAGTTTTTGAATTCCTTCCAAATTTTAAAGTTTTGTACCAAAAACAGTTTTTTGTTACAAAATTGTTATTTTTGCAATAAAAAAATAATATTTTATCCAAAAATCAGTCAATTTCGTTTATATCAAGCAATGTTACTGACTATAAATTTTTAATAACCCACATTTCGAAGTTTTAGTATAAAAATTTAATATAGTATAAATATAAATGTGTAAATTAAAAAAAAAAAGTGTTCGGTCGGAGCAGGGATTGAACCCACGACCCTTTGCGTGCAAGGCAGACATGCTAACCACTGCTCCACGTGGCAAACAAATGTATGTTTCTGTTAAATAATGTTATGTTTGCGTGGGCTCGTGGGCGCTGCAAACTATGCTATATAAATATAACTTATAACGATAATTATCTACTGGTGACTATAACAGCTACGTAGCCCAGTGGATAGTGTGTTGGCTTACAAACTGTATGGTCCTCGGTGCGATTCTCCGTGCAGGCGAAAGGTAAAATTTAAAAAATATATAAAAGTGAATAATTTCTTCAACATTATTTGTATTACAGAAAAAGGTGCCAAGAACTAAAATATTTCGTGGAAATGAAAATTACGAGTATGGGAATGAGCACAATCGTCTTTGGGAAAATTTCTTCCAAGCATATAATATTTTTGGGCTCAAAATGCTACCAAACATATAATATGTTCACATAAAACAAACATATTAATGTTTCGGCAGTATCCAATAAAATATGTGTTTCCTGCAAAATATGTTTGGAACATATGTTAAAGAAGCGATTTTTTTTTGAGGGTGTGATAATCTAAATGCTCAAGAAGTAAAGCGCGGTGATGGAGGCTATATCAAAATTTTTCCTACACTGACAAAAAGTGATTATTTATAGAAAAATATAGATTATTTATAGAAAAATTTAACTAAAGTGTATTACAAACTCTGACATCACGCCGATATCACAAAAATAAGTAAATATTTTTTGTCAAATTCAAGAAAATTTATTATACATAATTATTTTGTTTTTCACTTGTTTAAGAATATTTTGTAGTTTGAAGGAAGGAATTGGAGTTCAAAACAGTAACAATGTCTTTAGTCCCATATGCAGTTCAAGATGGGCGCATTTGCAGTAAAATTTACAAATTTAAAGAAATAATGAACTATTTTTCGAGAAGTACGAATTTAATTAATCTTTATGCTTCATTTGTGCATAATTTTTTTTCTGTTTTTACTTCATTTAATTATTAGAGTAATGGAGACTTTCTCCGAACATAATATTTCCATGAACTAAAATAAAATTAATTGGCTTTAATGAAATAAATGATTAATTTTTTTGAGAGTATATACACTATATTCGACATGTGTGTTGGAACGACAGTTGAACTTTTAGCCAAATGAGATGAAATTTACTTCTTATAGCAATACAGAAAATACATTATATGGAGGTTATATATTAATTCTCTTCAGAATAAATAAATAATTAAGCACATGATATTAACCGTGAACATTTTTTAGGCATGTTGAGGTGAAGGATACGTTCATATTCGTCTATAGTTTTGATAGTATTTGTACTAAATATAAACACAAATTGGTCGAATTATTCACTTCACTTGGGATTGTGCCATTTTTTTACCAATGACTTAATAGCAACCAAATCTAACATGAAATGTGTTTTAAGGTCATCTAGATAGTTGAGTTTCCAAACAATTTTTTTGTTTTGATTTCATTTATTTGGGGTTTTGCTCTGACGATGTTAAATGATGTGAAAAGCAAATAATTGAGCCTAATACAATGAAGAATGGAAATTGAATATTATAATTTAAATAAATTTAATTGAAAACAATGCACCTAAATAATTATGATGGCGGTGGAGGTGTATGTTTCGTTGGAATAACGAAAAGAGTAAATTGAATTTGAGTTATGGATGGCTGGCTATTAAATGCGAAATAATTAACGAACTAAAACGCAGAAATAGGCCATTTTTCATGCAAGAGTCGATTAACATAATTTTCCCAAATTTGATGAATATGCCTTGCTGTGTGGGAATAGTGGGTGTATTCCATGCAGTATCTGTGAGTCTAATTATGTAGGTAAACTTAACACTGGCTTAGGACTATGCTTCATGACTACTTTTCTTATCGCTCCAATCACAAAATAGAATTTTCCCAAATTTACCAGCGACAATGGCTTCGTCGAAGGCAACGACAACTACATCGACATCGAGGAAAGTGATACCAAATTATATTTAATTACCTGCAATTAGTTAAGGTTACTGACAAATTTGCGATTAAATTAAGGAGATAAGGAACGGTTCATGGTATAGCCGTATAGAGGAAGTCATATTGAAAGACACCGCTATCCATGTGGTTTTGTTAGTGTGGGATCAGTAATTTGCATGGGCTGGTTAACTTCAGAGTTCAGGGAGACTAATGAACAAATTATGAGCTAGAGTAAATAGTAGTATAGACAAACTCTCACAATATAAAACAAATTACAAGAAATATTATGGTATGTAGTATTTTTAATGTAAGTGGTTTTATATCACAAGGACATTCTTGAAACTGCAAACCACATAAAACAAATGTATAAAGAAAAGCTGGGCATTTAATGTCCTAAGTAATCACAACACGTAGTCGAGACTGAAACCAAAACAATTTAATTATTATGTTGTTTTTTTAAACTTAAAATTAGAATTTTAAACAAAAATATTTATTTTAAATTGTATATACTTTTTTATAAAGGGTGATTCTTTTGAGGTTAGGATTTTCATGCATTAGTATTTGACAGATCACGTGGGATTTCAGACATGGTGTCAAAGAGAAAGATGCTCAGTATGCTTTGACATTTCATCATGAATAGACTTACGATCTGCCACAACGTCGAATTTTCAGTGAATGGGCCCTAGAAAAGTTGGCAGAAAATCCGCTTTTTTATCGACAAATTTTGTTCAGCGATGAGGCTCATTTCTGGTTGAATGGCTACGTAAATAAGCAAAATTGCCGCATTTGGAGTGAAGAGCAACCAGAAGCCGTTCAAGAACTGCCCATGCATCCCGAAAAATGCACTGTTTGGTGTGGTTTGTACGCTGGTGGAATCATTGGACCGTATTTTTTCAAAGATGCTGTTGGACGCAACGTTACGGTGAATGGCGATCGCTATCGTTCGATGCTAACAAACTTTTTGTTGCCAAAAATGGAAGAACTGAACTTGGTTGACATGTGGTTTCAACAAGATGGCGCTACATGCCACACAGCTCGCGATTCTATGGCCATTTTGAGGGAAAACTTCGGAGAACAATTCATCTCAAGAAATGGACCGGTAAGTTGGCCACCAAGATCATGCGATTTGACGCCTTTAGACTATTTTTTGTGGGGCTACGTCAAGTCTAAAGTCTACAGAAATAAGCCAGCAACTATTCCAGCTTTGGAAGACAACATTTCCGAAGAAATTCGGGCTATTCCGGCCGAAATGCTCGAAAAAGTTGCCCAAAATTGGACTTTCCGAATGGACCACCTAAGACGCAGCCGCGGTCAACATTTAAATGAAATTATCTTCAAAAAGTAAATGTCATGGACCAATCTAACGTTTCAAATAAAGAACCGATGAGATTTTGCAAATTTTATGCGTTTTTTTAAAAAAAAAAAGTTATCAAGCTCTTAACAAATCACCCTTTATATGGTAACAGGTTGGCTGATAAGTCCCCGGTCTAACAAAGAAAAACACATTTTTTTGTCAAAATTCGTTTTTATTATTCAACATATTTCCCTTCAAGAGCGATACAACGATTATAACGACCTTCCAATTTTTTGATACCATTTTGGTAGTACTCCTTCGGTTTTGCCTCAAAATAGGCCTCAGTTTCGGCGATCACCTCTTCATTGCAGCCAAATTTTTTCCCTGCGAGCATCCTTTTGAGGTCTGAGAACAAGAAAAATTCGGGGAAGCAATTCGAAGCCCAATTCATGAATTTTTGCCATCGTTCTCAATGACTTGTGGCACAGTGCTTTGTCTTGGTGGAACAACTCTTTTTTCTTCTTCATATGGGGCCGTTTGGCCGCGATTCCGACCTTCAAACGCTCCAATAACGCCATATAATAGTCACTGTTGATGGTTTTTCCCTTCTCAAGATAATCGATAAAAATTATTCGATGCGCATCCCAAAAAACAGAGGCCATTACTTTGCCAGCGGACTTTTGAGTCTTTCCACGCTTCGGAGACGGTTCACCGGTCGCTGTCCACTCAGCCGACTCAGGAGTGTAGTGATGGAGCCATGTTTCATCCATTGTCACATATCGACGGAAAAACTCGAGTTAACAGCTGCAAACACCGCTCAGAATCATCAACACGTTGTTGTTTTTGGTCAAATGTGAGCTCGCGCGGCACCCATTTTGCACAGAGCTTCCGCATATCCAAATATTGATGAATGATATGACCAAAACGTTCCTTTGATATCTTTAAGGCCTCTGCTATCTCGATCGACTTCATTGTACGGTCATTCAAAATTATTTTGAGGATTTTTTTATGTTTTCGTCGGTAACCACCTCTTTCGGGCGTCCACTGCGTTCACCGTCCTCCGTGCTCATTTTTGTCACCACGCTTGAATTTTGCATACCAATCAATTATTGTTGATTTCCCTGGGGCAGAGTCCGGAAACTCATTATCAAGCCAAGTGTTTGCTCCCACCGTATTTTTTCCCTTCAGAAAACAGTATTTTATCACAACACGAAATTCCTACTTTCCATTTTTTTCACAACAACAAAATTTGCTTCACAAGAGACGCTCTATCTCACAAATTAATTGACTTACAGACGTCACGAATCATTTGAAGGTTGGTACTATATAAAAATAATATGCATTTAATACTAGCGACGCCATCTATGTGTCAGACCGGGGACTTATCATCCAACCTGTTATTACGTGTATCGAGTGATGTACATATTTGCAAATACTTAATAATTTGCAAATATCATTAGTTATTTTTATTACAAATGCGTCCATCTTCTTATGGGACTAAAAACATTCTTGCAATTGTGAACTCCAATTTTTTCCTTAAAATTACAAAATTTTCTTTAAAGGTGAGTATTAAGTTCAAGTATAAGGTGGGTACTATGTTCGGTTTTCGCGTTGAAAACCACTTTATTTTCGCGATTACTTTTCCTTAAATAATCAAAATTATAACTAAAAACCATATTACATGTAAAGTCTTGCCGAAATCTAGAGGAACAAGAAACTGCGCATCAATTGAGTAAATTTATCTGCTTTATATTGAACTGTTTTAATAAAGTAACTGCGAAAATTTCAAAGCGAAAAGCGAACATAGTAGTTACCTTTAGCCGCTAAAATCGCTAAAGTGAAAACTAAATCAATAAGAAAAATGCATGAAATTATACACACTGAAAAAACAGTGAACCCTTTTCCATTGCAAAATGAACTAAACTGTAGTAATATTGACCATGATTTAGCCCTTAAGATTTTTTTCAACTTGTCTAGTTTATAATTCTCTTAAATTTTAGTTAATCTATAACATTGTATTTTAGTTCATTTTTACAACACCATAAGATTTATATACCCCTACCAAGTTAAAAAGTCAGTATTATTTTGATTTGCTTGCTTATTTTTTGGGAAACCCGATAATAAAAATTGGTTGACAGTCTCTTTAAAATGTCGACGACTAAACTATTTTTAAATCAATCCTTCCACAGTACAGAGAAATTAAATAATTAAAGGGACAACAAACCGTTTTACTATTATGAAAACTTTCATACATTAAAATTAAATTTTCTTTAAGCAAAAGTACTTTATTATAAAAACTTATGATGAAAGTTCTTAATACAATGTTTTTTGTGAATAAAAATTATGACCACGTGGAACAGAGAGTAGTTCATTTGAACCCGCTGTTTGGATATTTTGACTTATCCTTTTTTTATTCATCGTAGGTAATTTTTTCACATAGCTTGCTGGAATAAATGGAAACAATAATGAAAATTGTTAAAAATTAACACCATGTAATGAAATATGATTTTATAATTCTTCAATTTAGCTTGTAACTTACCATATTTGGGGGCATTTTATCAACTGGTGTAAGGAATTCAACTTTTCTTTGGAAAACGTATCTCATAAAATTTGTACCTGAAACAATTAGAGAAATAATGAAGTATTCTAAATAAACTCATAAAACTGTGTTGTTATCGATGTGAAAGATATAATAAAATAAATATTTTAGTTGAAAGAAAGACAAAGTTTTAATATAAAACTTACCAATTCTCTATTAAATTGTACGCTGAGGGGAAATATAAAAAGTTGTCCAAATTTATTTGGGTTACTCTGAAATTAAATATTTATTTTTTACATTAAATAAAATTATTAAATAGGTTTTCAAAAAATCTAATGAAAAAAATAATAACATGCATAAAAAACCAAATATTCTTGATATCCCTAGACAGTCATCATTCGTCAAAATGACGACACGTAATTTCATTTTCGATTTAAAATGCATTTTAGTCTATTGGGAAATGGTGAAGTTATACTAATTGGGCCGTTTTATGAATTCTTGTTATATACTACTTAAAACCAAATTGAATAAGAAAATAAATTCAAGTTTAATTCACTTTTTCGCTCACGATGAAAATCAGCCGTAGTCAAAATGACGAAGGATGAAGTTAATGTACAAAACATAAGGATGGCTGTCCAGGGTTAAAAGAAAGTGAAAGAATCCTTACCAATTCACTATTAAATTACAGGCAAAGGAGTACTAAAAATGTGTCCAAATTTTAAGGGGTTATTCTGAAATTAAATATTTGTTTTTACATTAAAAATATTACATTTGTTTCCAAAAAATTTGATTAAAGAAATACTAAAATAAGGTATTAAAAACCTGTAATTTTGATTATAAAAAGGTCATAAAAACGTAAATATTCTAGTTGAAAGAAAGCCAATTTTTAAAAGAAAACTTACCAATTCTCTATTTTTTAAATTTGTTCGAATCCATCTGGAATCAAATATTGTTTTTACAACAAAGAAAAACATTAAACTGGTTTCCAAAAAAAATAATTAACAAATAATAATATACATAAAAAATATTATTTTTAAAAGAAAGTCATATTAAAAAAATACTTACCAATTTATGAATAAACTATACGCTGAGATATAACAAAAATTTTCCAAATTCATCTGGAATTGAATATTAATTTTTTACATAGAATAATAAAAATTTCAATACACTTTCAGTTTCAACATATTTTCCTAAATATTCTTAATAACTTTTTTCTAAACTACCGATAAAATATTAATAACTTTCATTTAAAAGGTTTAATAAACAAAAATCCAAAATATTCCATGCCTTTATATTCCCTTGTTGCATACCTACTTAAAAGATGCAACAGCCCACGCCAACGCCAACTATACAACTGAGGCATGCCCAGCGTTGCCAGAATTGTTTCACAAAAAACCGCTAGATTTGTCCAAAAAACTAGCCAAAAAAAGCTAAAAAAAATTAAAAATAGCTAGAAAAAAAGCTAAAATTTTTGGTATCAAGTCACATTTTTGATTGAAATTTAACAAACTTAAAGGCTTTATTTCACTTAAAATGCATATTATTTTAATTGTATTCATTTTAATTCAATTTCTGTGAGACTGTAAGAAAATTTAAGTCATATTAGCTCTGTTTGCATACTCGATACATTTTGATTACTATCACAAATTTTTACTGGAAGTCCATCGTTTATATTTCCTAGTAAAAACATTTTTCCCAGTAAACTTGCAATTGTCAGCTGGTTAATCATCAACAAGTCCAATGTGCGATATATTGTACAATGTCACATAGAACTGCATAAGAAAATATCAATATATTTCGTTTTAACTGAATTAATGATAAATTCGTGAACGAGTACACTTCTCCTAATTTTACCCAAGAGAATAAAACCCATTCTAACTGTCTTGCAAGTTTATATTGAATAACTTTTATTCGAAAATTTCCCATACAAACCTATTGTTGTCTAATTTTCGTAAATGTAAATCCATTCCATTAATATATAGCAGATTTGTTTTGATCCTATCACTACGAATTTTTTCATTGCTTTTTTTTATGTTAAATAATACCACATTCAAAACTTTATTTCCTTAATTATTTCTATGTTCGGTTCCAAAGATTTTGTACACTAAGGATTTTGGTATTGATTCCGAGTCAAATTTGAATTTATTCGTTTTTTCAGCTTTTTCTTCATGAGCTATCACAGTGCTTCAAAAACGTGCTAACGACAACTTAAATTTCCAAATTCAGACTCGACTTTAAGTAGAAATTATTCTATGTATACGTTTTTAAAATAAAATGTTGAAAAACCTCTTCTATTTTTGAACGCTATTTTGGTTTGTGGTCAAGATACAAAAACTCCACAAATTTAAAGACTATTTCATTAATTTTAAGAATTTTTTAAAATTGACCCTAGCCTTCTTTCATGAAAAAATACCCACTTTTAAGTTGAATCACTTAACTATAAGGACAAAAAAAAATTTATCGGCTATTGAAGAAGAGAAATTCACAAATGCTATTATAACCAAATTATAATAACATAAAAAGGATAAACGAGTCAAATGCTAATATTCCTAATAATTTACTGACAGTTTATATAAGGAATTAAAATATGTGGAAAACCTTATTCTGGCAGCAAGGCTTAGATAAAAACGGAGTTTTATCCATATTTCAATAGGAACATGTCGAAAATAAAAAAAGCCAAAATTAGCTAAAAGGGTCATGACAAAAAGCCAGAAAAAAAACTAAAAGCTAAATGCATTTTTTCCCCGCTAAACGTCTTCAAAAAAAGCCAAATCTAGCGGGAAAAAAGCTAAATTGGCAACGCTGGGCATGCCAAACAAAACCAAGCAAAGCCTAAACATTCCTACAACAACAAAAACACATGTGCCTTTATTGAAAACAACACCTCATCCAGCCAAATAAACCATCCACGAATAACAAACACACACACACAAACCACTAAATGAACAAAAATAAAAACAACCCCACGCTCATGTATACACAACAAAACTCAAGTAACATCATCTTTACATTAATCACATTCCACTATGTCGATAAAGATCTCCGTACTATGCATTAGTTCATCGCATCTGCTGACAATTTACTCTAAGAATAATATTCGTAAAGGCACACCAGTTTATGAACGATGAAACGTTTAACTTAAAATTTGCAAAATTTTCATGAAATGTTATCTACCATTTTTGACGAAAATGTCTATAAATTTAATTACATGTGAACTAAAAATATTTCATTGGGTAATTTTTTACCAACAATTATTAACTATAGGAATTGTCAGTAAGAAATTGCTATCCACTTTCAAGTTCATTTTTCGCAAAAAAATATTTTCTCATACAAAAAAATCTTATAGTAAATTGCACTTATTATTTAGAAAATACTTTACATTTCTCAAGTAGTTTTATAGCATGACACACGAATTTTTAACTACCAGTTAAGAAAATTTTTAAGGAAATTTCCATCGTATTTTGTAGGCTATGAACTAAACGATTGCTACTTAAAATTTGTAAAATTTCCTTTCGAGTAGTTAATTTTCGTTAAAGGTACGAAAAATGAACTAAAATTCTGGAAAATTCTTGTAATAAATTATTGTAAAAATCTTCTTAAATTTACGAGACACTTTTTTTTCTGTGCATATTTGTTGCAAATTTTATTATAACTTGATGGGGAAAAGCCCAAAGCAAATTTTCACAAAGTTTGTATTCCTTAAAATGGATTATTAAAGAAAAGTAATCGTGAAAAAATTATGTTTTTAGCGGCTAAACTCCAACTTAATACCCACCTTAACACGTGAAAAAAATTAATTTTGTCTAATAAATTTTCTTGAATTTGCCGAAATATATTTATTTATATTTGTGATATCTACGTGACGTCAGCGTTTGTAACACAGTTTACTTAAAATTTTCTAAGGGTAATCTAAATTTTGTAAAATTAACCAAAACTTTTCTTCCTTCTTCTAAGAATTCTTGTATGTTAAGCAAGACTTTCTCCATCATGTGATAAAAAATAATAATTAAAAAGTATTTGTTTTTGTCGGAGAGGAGTAGCTTGTGATTGAAAAACGCTCTGCTTCAGCTCATGCAAAAGTTCCGCTACCGATCTCTGCGTAAAGGTGGGTACTATGTTCGGTTTTCGAGTTGAAAATCACTTTATTTTCGCGATTACTTTTCCTGAAATAATCAAAATTATAAATTAAAACCAAAATATTCCTGTAAAGTCTTGCCGAAATCTAGGGGAACAAGAAACTGCGCATCACTTGAATTAATTTATCTGCTTCATATTGAACTGTTTTATTAAAGTAACCGCGAAAATTTCAACTCGAAAAGCGAACATAGTACTTACCTTAAACCCGAATTCAATAACTACACTTTGGCAATTTGAAATATTGATAAGGCTCATGATCAGGCGAACTCCGAGAATGTTTAACATTAAATACAAAACAACAACTCTTTCCTTCCAAATGAAATTTGGAAGGTGGCTTTTTCACAGGATATGAAAATAGTTTAATAACGATTAACTTAACAAAATATTTTTTTGTTTTCTGCATTTCACACTATTCATATTTTTCACAATATTTATTGTTAGTAATTTATGCAGATTTAAGCACTTTTAAGAAACAAATGTTCGATTTTATAATAGTCGAACCACGGACCATACGGTTTGTACACAAAAAAAATAATTCCTCCCAAACGAAATTTTAGACAAACAATCATCGTTTACCATTTGCTTTTCGCTGTAAGGAAATTTGTTTGGTAAAAAGTATATAAAGGGTGATTCTTTTGAGGTTAGGATTTTCATGCATTAATATTTGACAGATCACGTGGGATTTCAGACATGGTGTCAAAGAGAAAGATGCTCAGTATGCTTTGACATTTCATCATGAATAGACTTACTAACGAGCAACGCTTGCAAATCATTGAATTTTATTACCAAAATCAGTGGCAGAAAATCCGCTTTTTTATCGACAAATTTTGTTCAGCGATGAGGCTCATTTCTGGTTGAATGGCTACGTAAATAAGCAAAATTGCCGCATTTGGAGTGAAGAGCAACCAGAAGCCGTTCAAGAACTGCCCATGCATCCCGAAAAATGCACTGTTTGGTGTGGTTTGTACGCTGGTGGAATCATTGGACCGTATTTTTTCAAAGATGCTGTTGGACGCAACGTTACGGTGAATGGCGATCGCTATCGTTCGATGCTAACAAACTTTTTGTTGCCAAAAATGGAAGAACTGAACTTGGTTGACATGTGGTTTCAACAAGATGGCGCTACATGCCACACAGCTCGCGATTCTATGGCCATTTTGAGGGAAAACTTCGGAGAACAATTCATCTCAAGAAATGGACCGGTAAGTTGGCCACCAAGATCATGCGATTTGACGCCTTTAGACTATTTTTTGTGGGGCTACGTCAAGTCTAAAGTCTACAGAAATAAGCCAGCAACTATTCCAGCTTTGGAAGACAACATTTCCGAAGAAATTCGGGCTATTCCGGCCGAAATTCTCGAAAAAGTTGCCCAAAATTGGACTTTCCGAATGGACCACCTAAGACGCAGCCGCGGTCAACATTTAAATGAAATTATCTTCAAAAAGTAAATGTCATGGACCAATCTAACGTTTCAAATAAAGAACCGATGATATTTTGCAAATTTTATGCTTTTTTTTTAAAAAAAAGTTATCAAGCTCTTAACAAATCACCCTTTACTTTTTGTGGTAAATTTGATTATTTTAATGAATGTGAAGAGAATTTAATACAGACTAACTAAAAAATTCTTTGATTTTCTGGCTTACTGCATTTACCCTCACATCCTTCCCACAGTTCTTAGCACTTTTTAATACAAACAATATAGAAGAAATTATTATATTGTTTTTGTTTTGTTTTTATTCAGTCTGTTTGTTTCAAAATGCATCGATCAGCTATGATGCGCGCATTCGAGACTGTTGTTGTACGAAGTACATTATTGTACTCTAGTACATGTAATGATATTATGGCTCATATATGAGCCTATCATTACTCATTGTTTTATGGTGTTATGGATGTTATTCCATAATATATGGCTCATATATATGAGCCATAATATCATTACATGTCAGTGTTGCCAGGTGATTTTTGATTCTTCCCCCCAAATCTTAAGAAAAAAACCCCTAAATTGGTCTAGACTTTTTTCAAAACCCCCCAAAAAATTTAAGAATGTTAATAAGTCAAAAAGGTGTCCCAAATTTCGTTAAAAAATCCTGCAGTGATACACTTTAAATTAAATTAGATTTAACACAAATATATATACTGAAATTTTTTTTTTGCTGAAGAACAAAATTTCTTTTGAAGTAAATAAAAATCAGTAGATAACATCATTATACCACTTTTCACAAATTCGGGTTTATTTGTCTAAAATTTCGTTCCTGAGGAAAGTAATTTTTCTATATATAATAATACAAAATGTATATCAATATAAAGAGCAGACAAAACAATATAATTCAATCTATAACTCTTTCAAATCAAATTAATTAAAACAACGGCTTATAAAGTATAAATAATAGAAATAAACAAGTATATACGGCCATAAGTTCGGCCAGGCCGAAACTTATGTACCCTCCACCATGGATTGCGTAGAAACTTCTACGAAAGACTGTCATTCACAATCGAATTACTTGGGTTGTGGTATCTTAAACCTTCTTAACATCGTTTTCTAAATTGTGAGTTAGTCCATACGTGGTATATATTAGACAAAAACGTTATGTATAGGTAAGTCTACAAATAATTATGAATCGATATGGACTTTTTGCACGGTACGTAGAGAGCCAGAATTGAAATATGGGGGTTGCTTATATGGGGGCTATATACAATTATGAACTTGATATGGACCAATTTTTGCGTGATTGGGGATCGATTTATCTGAGGGCCATATATAACTATAGACCGATATGCACCTAGTTAGGCATGATTTTTAACGACCATATACTAGCAAAATGTACCAAATTTCAACTCACTCGGATGAAATTTGCTCCTTCAAGAGGCTTCATGATTATGTATGATTATGGACTGATATGGACCACTTTTGGCATGGTTGTTACATATCATATACTTCCACCACGTACCAAATTTCAAGCAGATCGGATGAATTTTGCTTCTCCAAAAGGCACCGGAGGTCAAATCTGGGGACCGGTTTATATGGGAGCTATATATAATTATGGACTGATAGGAGCCAATTCCTTCATGGTTGTTGGATACCATATACTAACATAACTTACCAAATTTCAGCCGAATGGGAAGAATTTTGCTCTTCCAAGCGGCTCTGGAGGTCACATCTGCGGATCGGTTTATATGGGGCCTATATATAATTATGGACCGATATCGACCAATTTTTGCATGCGAGGTTGAGGCCATATATTAACACCACGTACCAAATTTCAACTGAATCAGATGAATTTTGGTCTTCCAAGAAGCTCCGGAGATCAAATCTGGTGATCGGTTTATATGGGGGCTATATATAATTATGGACCGATGTGGACCAATTTTTGCATGGTTGTTAGATACCATATACTAACACCATGTACCAAATTTCAGCCGGATCGAATGAAATTTGCTTCTCTTAGAGGCCTCGCAAACCAAATCGGGGGATCGGTTTATATGGGGGCTATATATAATTATGGACCGATGTGGACCAATTTTCGCATGGTTGTTACAGACCATATACTAACACCACGTACCAAATTTCAGCCGGATCGGATGAAATTTGCTTCTCTTAGAGGCCTCTCAAGCCAAATCGGGGGATCGGTTTATATGGGGGCTATATATAATTATGGACCGATGTGCACCAATTTTTGCATGGTTGTTAGAGACCATATACTAACACCATGTACCAAATTTCAGCCGAATCGGATGACATTTGCTTCTCTTAGAGGCCTCGCAAGCCAAATCGGGGGATCGGTTTATATGGGGGCTATATATAATTATGGACCGATGTGGACCAATTTTTGCATAGTTGTTAGAGACCATATACTAACATCATGTACCAAATTTCAGCCGGATCGGATGAAATTTGCTTCTCTTATAGGCCTCGCAAGCCAAATGTGGGGGTACGTTTATATGGGGGCTATACGTAAAAGTGGACCGATATGGCCCATTTGCAATACCATCCGACCTACATCAATAACAACTACTTGTGCCAAGTTTCAAGTCGATAGCTTGTTTCGTTCGGAAGTTAGCGTGATTTCAACAGACGGACGGAAGGACGACGGACATGCTCAGATCGACTCAGAATTTCACCACGACCCAGAATATTTATACTTTATGGGGTCTTAGAGCAATATTTCGATGTGTTACAAACGGAATGACAAAGTTAATATACCCCCCATCCTATGGTGGAGGGTATAAAAATAAACAAAAATTAAAGTTCAGTAAATATATATATATTATTCGCCGAAATTGTAGGTGTGAACTTATGAGACCAATAATTTAATGTTACAATACCATTTCTTAATTTGTTTTTAATTGTATCAAATACTAAAAATGCCCCTTCAACAGATGCGTTTAAAACAGAATGTAATTGCTTACTTGCTTGTATTTAAGAACATGGGTTGACTTCCCTCATTTTTTTTTTTCAAAATTCATGCCAGAATTGTTCCAAATTTTGTTGAGAATTGCTCCACTTTATAGGGTCTAAAATAATTTTTTACCCCCAAAATACCCCCATATAAATGTTACCCCTAAAAATCCCCCTAAACGTGTAAAAAACTCCTAAATTTGGGGGGAAACCCCCCCCCCCCCCCCAACAGTCCCGAATGCACGCATCATAGCTGATCAATGCATTTAGAAATTATTATATTTAAAAAAAATTTATCTTTTGCCCGGACGGAGAATCGAACCGAGGACCATGCAGTTTGTAAGTCAACACACTATCCATTATCAATAGATGATTATCGCAATAGCCAAACGCACAAGCAACCCATATAGTGAAGCAGTTATATTTATAAACTATAGTTTTCGTCGTCCCAGTTGTTGCTTTAAAGAAACTTTATTTCAAAGAAATATAACTGTTATTATTCAACCGTCGAACTGAACGGACGTGTTTTTTAATAGCGGATTATTTCATCGTAATAAGTACTTATTACGAATTTCACGTGTGGTGGAAACTTGGGCCACCGTGCGTACTAACCTGGTAGTTTGCAATAAGGGAAATTTACCAGCCTTCGTCACCAAAAACAGGCAAGAGGTGTTGCACGTCACATTGGACTCTCCGGAACTGAATGATAAGATATCTGAGTGGCAAGTTTTGAGGAACGTAGCTTCTCAGATCATCGCTACATCAGTTTCAGATTGGCTGTTCGTACTTCAAAGACCATATTTCCGCCAAATGTTAGGATACAAGGAGAACTGAGAAAAGCTCAGCATAACTCTTGGAATGTTTACTGCAGCAGTATTGAGAATACGTCCGAGGTTTCCAGACTACGGATGGTACTAGCGTCCACTAACTCCGCTCCAGGTTTCATTAACACATCGGAGGGCAATTGGACTACGTCCAGTGAGGAGACGCTGGAGGTGCTATTGGACACACATTTTCCTGGAAATCAGACGGTTGAAGCATGTTCTGGCGGTGCCACTGTGGCTCAGCGGCCATTTCCTATCGAGGAAATTGTATCAGAATCTAGAATAAAATGGGCGTTAAATAGCTTTGGATCATTCAAATCCCCCGGGCCTGATAGAATTACTCCGGCGGAGTTACAAGCTGTGGCTGACAGAATTATCCCCTGGTTGTCGGCGATATATATAGGATGTATCAACTTAGCATATATTCCACGAAAGTGGAGGGAATCAAAAGTCGTTTTCATACCTAAAGCGGGAAAAGTACTGCAAAGATTGCAATACTCGCACGGTTAAGCTCATATCCTTAGGGGGTATTGAAATTCCCTTTGGTAAGTGTGCAAAATACCTTGGCGTTATTCTGGACAGGAAGCTGAACTTTAGGCTTAATATTGAAGAAAGAGCGAGAAAAGCCACCATAGCTTTGTACTCGTGCAAAAAGGCAATCGGAAAAAAGAGGGGACTAAAACCGAAAATTGTGCATTGGCTATATACGTCAGTGGTTAGACCTATAATGCTGTATGGTGTTGTAGTCTGGTGGCCGGCACTTCAGCAACCGACAGGTTTAGATAAAGTTCAGCGTATGGCGTGCTTGTGTATCTCAGGCGCATTCAGTGAGACAGGAACATATTCCCTTAATGTCATGCTGCATCTATTGCCTTTAGACATTTTGGCCAAACAGTTAGCTGCAACAACGGCTGTGCGGTTGCGCGAGCTATCCGTGGGTCGGAAAAAAGTTACGGTCACAGTACGGTCCTCAAAATAATGCCAGATTTGCCTAACGTGGATTACACTTTGGCGAGACCACTTTTCGACAAAAAGTTTGAGACTCTTATTCCCAACAGTGAGGCGTGGCGCACACAGACCCCGGGGAATAAAAGATGTATAGATTTCTACATTTATGGCTCCAAATTGGATGGACAAGTGGGTTTCGGATTATATTCTAAAGATTTGGAACTTCAAATAGCTAATCACTTTAGTGTTTTTCAGGCTGAAATATTAGCAATAAGAGAGGTGGCGAATTGGCTGAGAAGTAATTTTCCAAAACATGTTTGCATTAAAATATACTTAGACAGTCAATCTGCAATAAAATCCTTGGACTCTGTGTTTCTTAACTCGAAAACGGCCATCGACTGCCCCACATATCTCAACGAGATGGCTGAGCAGTACAATATTCACCTAATATGGGTGCCTGGCCATAGGAACATACCGGGGAACTGCGAAGCGGATGAGGTAGCAAGGCTAGGAACTACCTTACATATTCCAGGGGAACTAGAATCTGTTGGCATGCCTCTGGCTACCTGCAAGCTCTTACTGCGTGAGAAGGCTGTTATGATGGCCAATGTTCGATGGGAGAATTGCAAGGGTTGTAACGACGCCAAGCAAATATGGCCCCATTTAAACTCAAACCGCACACTAGATATGGTAGTGTTCTCAAGGCGTCAGATATCACGCCTGATATCTGCTATAACGGGTCGCTCCCTGATAGGCAAATTTGCAAAAACTATTGGTGCGAAGTATAATGACTACTGTATGAGCTGTCATGATGCGGAGGAAAAGGAATCAATTAAACACCTCTTATGTGAGTGTCCTGAATTTTGTGAAAGCCGTAAGCAAATTTTAGGGGCATACAGATTACTGGCGGACCTAGAAAACGTTAACTTAAGCAGTAATGTTTTTGGAACAATCTGGTTGGTTCAACAAAAGAAAATAATAGACAAGGTTCCGTGGTTAAAACTAGAAGTGCCCATATGTAATAGGTACTTTTAGTTAAATGTGGTATCACAATCGACTGAATAGTTTAAGTGAGCCTGAAACTTAATCGGGCTGCCACTTTAACCTAACTTTTACGCCGTCCCTTCGAAACAAATGCATACATATATACATTCCAAAAATTTTCGGAAGGATATTCGGCATTAACAGTTTGGCTGATAAGTCCCCGGTCTGACACATAGATGGCGTCGCTAGTATTAAATGCATATTATTTTTATATAGTACCAACCTTCAAATGATCCATACCTAAATTTGACGTCTGTAAGTCAATTAGTTTGTGAGATAGAGCGTCTTTTGTGAAGCAACTTTTGTTATTGTGAAAAAAATTGAAAAAAAGGAATTTCGTGTTTTGATAAAAATCTGTTTTCTGAAGGGAAAAAATGGAAGCAAAAACTTGGATTGATAATAAATTTCCGGACTCTGCGCCAGGGAAATCAACAATAATTGATTGGTATGCAAAATTCAAGCGTGGTGAAATGAGCACGGAGGACGGTGAACGCACCGACGAAAACATCAAAAAAATCCACAAAATGATTTTGAAAGACCGTAAAATGAAGTTGATCGAGATAGCAGAGGCCTTAAAAATGTCAAAGGGACGTGTTGGTCATATCATTCCTCAATATTTGGATATGCGGAAGCTCTGTGCAAAATAGGTGCTGCGCGAGCTCACATTTGACGAAAAAGAACAACGTCTTGATGATTCTGAGCGGTGTTTGCAGCTGTTAACTCGTAATACACCCGAGTTTTTCCGTCGATATGTGACAATGGATAAAACATTGCTCCATCACTACACTTCTGAGTCCAATCGACAGTCGGCTGAATGGAGAGCGACCGGTGAACCGTCTCCGAAGCGTGGAAAGACTCAAAAGTCCGCTGGCAAAGTAATGGCCTCTGTTTTTTGGGATGCGCATGGAATAATTTTTTATCGATTATCTTGAGAACGGAAAAACCATCATCAGTGACTATTATACGGCGTTATTGGAGCGTTTGAAGGTCGAAATCGCGGCAAAACGTATGAAGAAGAAAAAAGTATTGTTCCACCAAGACAACGCACCGTGCCACAAGTCATTGAGAACGATTGCAAAAATTCATGATTTGGGCTTCGAATTGCTTCCCCACCCACCGTATTCTCCATCTGGCCCCCAGCGACTTTTTCTTGTTCTCAGACCTCAAAAGGATGTTCGCAGGGAAAAAATTTGAAGAGGTGATCGCCGAAACTGAGGCCTATTTTCAGGCAAAACCGAAGGAGTACTTCCAAAATAGTATCAAAAAATTGGAAGGTCGTTATAATCGTTGTATCGCTCTTGGAGGGAATGTGTTTTTCTTTGTTAGACCGGGGATTTATCAGCCAACCTGTTACGTACAAAGTGTGTCTTATTTAAGACATAAGGGCAGAAAAGACGTACGTAATTTTACATAACATACACCCTCAAAAAATCGCTTCTGTAACATATACCCCAAACACATTTTGCTTTAAGCATATATATTTTCAGGATTGGTCCAAACAAAATATTGTTTGTATTGTTCAAACATGTTATGTTTCACCTTAGGGCATACACTGGTAGAAAAAAAATGTTAATGAAATTTTCTTTGTGTGGATCAGAGAATGAAGCCGACCCATTTTTGTCGGCGGCGGCGGACACTAAATTTTTGCCTCCGGCGGCTTAACGGCTGAGCCGATATAAATTTGTTCACTCGGCGGCGGACAATTATCCATTATAAAATCAATTTGAAGTTAATCGAATGGTAATGAGATTAGTTGTACAACCTATCTTACAAACAAATTTACTTTTCGTTCAAATTTTCTGAGCTAAATTTTTCCTAAATTATTATAGCAGATTAAATATGATTGTTTGTGTTCAAAATTTTGGAAAAAATACGACAATTTAATAAAAATTTTTCTGATTTAAAAGGATATTTTTGATTACTTGGCGGCTAAATTTGAGTGGAGGTGAGTCGACATATTCGGCGGCGGCGTCGACTAGCAAAAAATGGTCGGCGGCGCGACTCGGCGGCTTCATTCTCTGGTGTGGATATATTTTTGAGGCGCCAATTGGTTTCTTCCATTATTTAACATACAGCTTACTGTCTAGGTCTCTCTTTCTAAACACATATATGTTTATAGGCTATTTGTAATTTATATATGTTTGCATCTAAGCATATTATATTTACAAACATTTTCTGTCCCAAACATAATATGTTCAAAGATATTGACATATATGTCCCAAACATGTTATGCTAGTTTATGAACATTATACGCTTGCACTTATATATATATATATATATATATATATATATATATATATATATATATATATATATATATATATATATATATATATATATATATATATATATATATATATATATATATATATATATATATATATATATATATATATATACACGGATGAAAAAGACTGTTTTTCATATGTTTGGCTATAAACATTATATGTTTGGAACACAAATTTTTAAACACAATATTTTTGAGTGCAAGCATATAATGTTCAAAAACTAGCATAACATGTTTGGGACATATATGTTAATATGTTAGAACATATTATGTTTGGGACATAAAATGTTTGTAAATATAATATGCTTGGATGCAAACATATATTAATTTAGAAATAGCCTATAAACATATATGTGTTTAGTAGCTTGGAGCGCTATTTAACAGGGAGCGATATTGAATTAAGTTGGTGGTTGCTTGTTATTACAAAATTAACATTTTATTTTTCCTTGGGCAATTGATCAGCTACTTCTTTGATTCTTACAAACTGTGTGGTCCGCTGTTCGAATCCCCGTCCGGCAAAAGGTAAAATTAAAATAAAAAAAAATCATACAATTGAAAAATTTCTTCTACAATGTTTGTATTACAGAAAAAGGTGCTAAGAACTAAAAAATCTCGTGGAAGTGAGAAAGATGTGGGGGAATATACAATTGGGCAGAAACAAAATTTTGAGCATTCAGGTCGAAAACCTATGTTGTTAGCACCTATATTACCTGTTTATTTTCATAATTCATTATGATTGTAAATATATAAATAAATAAATAAAATTTTGAGCACAATATTGTTTGGGAGAATTTTTTTTTAAGCATATAATATTTTTGGGTGCAAAATGCTTCCAAACATATTATATGTTCACATAATAACATATTGTTTTTTGGAAGCCAACATTATTGAATTTGGATGCAAAAATACAAAATGTTTGGAAGTTAGACTCCCCAAACATATATTGTTTAGACCAATATGCTTTCAAACATATTATATATTGGAAGAGATCAAACATATAAATGTTTGGGCAATACCCAAAAATGTATATGCTTGAAGCAAAATATGTTTGGGAGTATATGTTACAGAAGCGATTTTTTGTGAGCGTGTATATATATATATATATATACAAACACGTTCTCGTCCGTGTATGTAAGTATATATTATGTATGTTTGGTTTTCCACCAAAAGACTAAAATAGAAATGGAAAAAATACATGAAGACGATTAAATTTTATTGATTTATTTAATGTGTACACCCTCAAAAAAAATCGCTTCTTTAACATATGTTCCAAACATATTTTGCAGGAAGCACATATATTATTGGATACTGCCGAAATATTAATATGTTTGTTTTATGTGAACATATTATATGTTTGGAAGCATTTTGAGCCCAAAAAATTATATGCTTGGAAGAATTTTCCCCAAAGAAGATTGTGATCATTCCCTCAAATAATTTTCACTTCCACGAAATTTTTAGTTCTTGGCACCTTTTTCTGTAATACAAATAATGTTGAAGAAATTATTCAATTTTATAATTTTTTTTTAATTTTACCTTTCGCCTGGACGGAGAATCGAACCGAGGCCCATACAGTTTGTAAGCCAACACACTATCCACTGGGCTATGTAGTAGTTATAGTCACCAGTAGACAATTATCGTTACAAGTTACATTTATATAGCATACTTTGCAGCGCCCACGAGCCCATGCAAACATAACATTATTTAAAAGAAACATACATTTGTTGGCCACGTGGAGCAGTGGTTAGCATGTCTGCCTTGCATGCAAAGGGTCGTGGGTTCAATTCCTGCTCCGAACCAATTTTTTTTTTGCAATTTAGTCATTTATACTATATTAAATTTTTATAATGAAACTTCGAAATGTGGGTTATTAAAAATTTACAGTCCCCACATACATAAAATTCTCCTCTCAAGGTGAAAACACATGCTGTTTTTTTTTCAAATCTCTATGCTCTTGGTTCCGAATGTCTATTCTCTTTACTCCGAATACTTATTCTAATATTCAAATTAAATAATATTTAGACTTAAGCATATAAAATTTTTGGCCTTATCATAAATTAGTTTTTCGAAACAACATACAACCGTTTCACAGAAATTGTAAACATATATATGTTTGCTCGAAATTTTTAAATTTATATATGTTTACATTCACACATATTATTTTTATGAAACATTCATACCCCAAACATAATATATTTTAACATATTAACATATGTGTCCCAAACATTTAGTGTTAGTTTAGGAACATTACATGTTGGCACTTAAATATATTGTGTTTAAAAATTGTGTCCGAAACACATTTTGTTTATATCGGAACATATGAAAAACATATTTTTCTAACAGTGTACGTGCAGAACAAGGCGAGGTCTTATAATTATTAAATACTTAATTAAATTATAATTAAAGTGGGGGATTTTCATAACATACAATTTTCCGGTGGATCTTTCTAACAATAGATGTCATTTGTTTAAGTACACGGATATTTGCAAATAATGTATATATAAATATAATAGATGATAAGAAAGAAAAAAATATTAAATTAGGATAGTAATCAAAATATTTAAATTTCTACAATATAAAATGTTAAACAGCAAGGTATATTTAACTATTAAAATGTCCCTCAACGTATTGAGGACTAGATCAAGAGATCAAAATTAAGATTGATGAAAATTTTGGAAAAATTTTAAAAGATTAGTTTTAAAATCGAAGTAGTTACTGTTGTTTTGTAGTGTGTGTGGAGTGTGTTCCATAGATGCACCGAATGAATAAAAAATTACCATTCCTAAACAAGGCTACGTCGCCTAAGTGGTATTATTCTTTTACCTCTGTTTGACTGCGCAAATCGGAGTTTCTCAAAGAGGCTATGGGATTCATGCTTATAAACAACTTTATGCAGCAAAATAAGAGCCCGTATGTTCAGCAGATTGTCAAAGCTTAAATGATAAAGACTATCCTGAACATTTGAAACATGTTCGGAGATGGTTGCCGTATTCATTTAATGCTCATCTAGGGCATGTAATTGTCACGAAAACCATGTATTTCGTCTTTACTTTAGAAATTCTTTTCATTAAATTTAGGATACAAATCTGGGAAAATTTGTGTCTCTTCATTAAAGTCTTATGTTTTTGAACTTTCCTTAAAGTAAAGAAACACATTTTTGATTTAATTAAATTAACTGATATATTGAATCTTTAGATTTAAGATAAAAATGCTAAGACTTATATTGAGGATTTTGCAACTTTGGTTTAAGGTTTTTTTGGAATTAAGAAAGCATGTTTTACATTGAAGTATCCGTTATAATTTGGATTTTCAAACTTCCATTTGTTTGTACATGAATAGCTTTATTCATGAAACTTTGATAAATGAGATCTGTATTCTAATTTTATTTTTATTGACCCAAGATGTAAAGCTAGTCTTTATTTTAAAGAAGCCGCATCTTTGGCTCCGAATCAATACCAAAATCCTTACGGGAATGTCAAAATCTTTGAATCCAAGTAAACTTTTTTTGAGTGTATATATAGGTCTACGAGGGCGGTTCGGAAACTTCTTAGCCTATCAATGAAAGAGAATAGTTTTTCAAAAATATTTTTATTTTTCAATATAATCTCCTGAAACTTCAATACACTTAGTCCAACGCTTTTCTAGCAATTCTATCCCTTGATTGAAATAGTTTTCCTCAAGGTCTTTATAACTGTAATTGCATCTTCATTTGGCAAGGAAGGAATTGTTTAGATTTGGGAACAAGTAAAAGTACTGGGAGCTAAATCAGAAGAAAAAGGTGGTTGGTCAAGCAACTCGTACTTTAATTCGTTGATTTTAGCCGTTGTTAAAATACTCTTGTGCGCTGTCTTGACCTTAAGATGGAATCGGGCAGCACTCAGTGCTAAAGGCCGATACTCTGTTCGGTTTTCGCGTTGAAACTCCATACAAAACCAAAAACTAGCGAATTTTTTCCATTTGTGGTACTTTGTTTTTTTTTTTTCGAGTTGAAAAACTGACGTTTATAGCATGGCGCCATTTGCAATTAAGAAACAATTTATTTATAAAAATTATTTGTGTGGGTTTATAACGCAAACACGGATCATATTTTTGTTCCGAAAATATACAAAGGATCAAAGGAGTAGCAGATTAATTGCCCAAGGAAAAATAAAATGTTAATTTTGTAATAGCAAGCAGCAAGCACTAACTTAATTCAATATCGCTCCCTGTTACCTAAATAAACACCGCTTTCTATGTGCGAAATAATGTTTTCTATAAGAATGAATATAGTACCGGCCTTAAGAGAGAAGTTCACTAATGTGGTATCCAGAGATGGTCTGTATCAAACTGTTTTAGGTTTGCGACTGTCGCAAAGTTGTAAACGTCGTAAACGTCACATACGCGTTGTAAATGTAGAAAAAGTAACAAAAGTCGCAAACTGAAAATACTTTTGTCGCGTCAGCTAGGCAGCGAATTCGATGATATCCAAGACGATGGTATGTGCGAAGAAGTTTCAATTCTTAGGAATGTTCACAATTTTCGGTTTTAGTCCCCACATTTTCCCTATTGCCTTTTGCACGAGTTCAGGGTAACCGTGGATTTTCTCGTCCTTTCTTAGCTTTAAGTTCAGTCTCCACACTCACCAACGGGAATTTCGATACCACCTAAGAAAATAGGCTTGATCATGGGAAAACTTTCACAAATTTCGGCAGAAACTCACAGCGAATGCTGTCACACTAAATTAAAAAATGTTCAGGATTTCTTCTATTCAAAATTTGGTTTTCTACAGCAGGTTTACGACTTTTGCGACATACGTATTATACCGTCGCAAATGTATGTCGCAAAAGTCACAGTTTGTGACAGGCCAACCCTGGTGGTATCACAATGCACTGAATAGTCTAAGTGTGCCTGATACATCGGGCTGCCACCTAACCTATCTATTTGTTGTTTCTGCTATATGGCATCATTTATTTTTATTTGCAGTTACTGTGTTTGTACATTTGGTGGGGACGACGCAAATGGAATGATTACTTACTATTGAAATTGAACCAAAATAGAGTGTGTGATGTTTGCTTGCACGACATTATAAATACAAATAAACAAGGAATTAGTTTATAAATAATTAAAGTTAATTTTGTGTTTTCTCAAGTGACGTCTTTTTTCGACGACGAAAATTGTTTTTCATAAAGATCAGATGATTTTAGATTGTGACCATGTTATTTTAACTGGAAGAAAAACATTATTTACGAATACCATAATATTTTAGATCGTGACTATTGTATAAATCAAACAAAATTCTTTTTATCAAAATAATAACATTTTAGATGAGGACAATTTTATTTTTCTTAGAACTATGTTCACTGAGCCAACATCGTTGCAGGTGAAAATGTAACATTTTCGCCGCAAAAATAGCTCTTATCATATTATTTTGCTCTTCTCATATGATCGTGATAATCGTGTTTCTTCACTGCGTGTATAAACATATCTTACAACACTATTATAAGCAGTGTTGCCAACTCCCCAAGGCCAAAAAGCACCAAAAAAAAATATTATAAATTCTAACATACCACCTTCCACCACAAAATCGAAAATTAAATGCTCTACTAAACAAAAAAAAAAAAAAAAAACAAAAAAAAAAACTTCCGAAGATGTATTAAGAGGGGTATTAAGATCGAGTTTAGCCGCTAAAATAGTCATTTTAGCAAACTTTGTGAAAATTTGCTTTTGGTTATTCCCCATCAAGTTATAATAAAATTTGCAGCAAATATGCATAATTTTATGCCCATTTTTACTGAAATAGTTTTCACTTTAGCGGCAAAACTCAAACTTAGTACTCACCATTATGAACCGCTATTCAAGTATACACCTTGATCAGTTTTAATGCTTTCGTCCAATTCATTTTGATCAGTGATGTTTTTCACCTTTCAAAATATTAATATATGGAAAAGCACGCACAACTGAAATAAGCAATAGACTCGCTTATTTCAGTTGTGCGTGCTTTTGTGAATTTAATACAAACGTTTTTAATGACATCTTTACCAAATTCAAAAATTCGACACTCATCGCTCGACTTTCCTACAGAATACCCTAAATAAAAATATTAATTAAAAAATAATCAATACCAACTTCCTAACAATCAAATTCTATATTTGGCAATAAATTTCAGTTTCTTCGGCTCTTGACAGTCTAATCAAAATTTTTGTATCAATTAAACTTAATACTGTTCAAAATAAAAAAGCACCAAAAGCACTAAATGAAAATGCCAGAAAGCACCAAGTTGGTGCTTTTTTTGAAAAGGCACCAAAAATGCAATTTGGTGCTTTTTAGAAATCAAAAAGCACTTAATTTGGTGCTAAAAGCACCAAATTGGCAACACTGATTATAAGCAATATTCAACTTATTTACGATGGCTAACTGAGTCACAAGTAGCGAAAATCTCACAAGCATAAAGTAGGGTGGGCAAAAGAAAAGTCTTCGCAAGCAATATCCTGATTCCCTTTGGAGTGTAAAAATGTGCATGCCATAAAGGCCTCAATTTCGCGTAAAATTGTCTTATTATAGCATTAATATAACCCGTACGTTAACCCTTTCGAACCCGATTGTTATAGGTATCGCTATTTTTTGTACCTTTAAACATGTTGAAGTCATTTAAAAAGCGTCTAGCCAAAATTTCGGGTCGCCACATCCATTCGCTTATATATATATATATATATATATATATATATATATATATATATATATATATATATATATATATATATATATATATATATATATATATATATATATATATATATATATATATATATATATATATATATATATATATATATATATATATATATATATATATATATATATATATATATATATGTATATATATATAGAGAGAGAGAGAGAAAGAGAGTTTATTTAAGAAAATCTAGTGTCCCTAACATTACATGTTCTATTATATTTACATATAGTTTCCAAACATGTTATACTATGTTATATATATATATATATATATATATATATATATATATATATATATATATATATATATATATATATATATATATATATATATATATATATATATATATATATATATATATATATATATATATATATATATATATATATATATATATATATATATATATATATATATATATATATATATATATATATATATGTATATATATATAGAGAGAGAGAGAGAAAGAGAGTTTATTTAAGAAAATCTAGTGTCCCTAACATTACATGTTCTATTATATTTACATATAGTTTCCAAACATGTTATACTAGTTTATGAACATAATATGCTTGCACTTCAATTTTATGTGCCAAATATATAATTTTTACACCGGAACATACGAAAAACAGAAATTGACATTTTAATATGTTAAAAATGGAATGCAAAGTTCCGATGGTTGACAATAAAATGGATCAATTCAGTCCATATTCTAGTTTAGCCTACTAGTAGACATAAGACAAATCGCAATCATTGCAAGTTGCAGCGCGATTACAGCCAACCCACCATTTTTATATTACCGAGGAATTTCAACCATATAAATACATTTTCATGGTCAGAAACCTATTTCCGATATAGGGAGTAGCGAATTAATTTCCATTGTTCGATTGAAAACCTTAATGGAATCTAATTTGTGCAATATTTGTTTAGTTACAAAAATATAAAGTGTTTTTCAAATTTTGGTTTCACCGGAGTCGAGCAAAATTTTTTACGACTGCGAATTCAGCAAAATCTTCAGACTCCGACTCCACAACCACGACTTTATTAATGATGTAATGAATTATTATACCAATTTTTATTTGGATAATGATTGTTGGTTGACATTGTATCAAATGTTTCCTCCTGAACAGTTATTGTTGAGTTGCCGACAAACACCACTGTCAAAGCAAACAAAAACATTGTAATTTGCTGTAGAAATATGTTATCCCCCTCCCCCCAACAATCAGGTGCCAGTGTAATTGGTTATGTATTTGTTGATGTGTAGACTGAAGAAGGAAATGTGAGTATCTGTGTGTGTGTGCTATACATTCCGCTTGTATGGTCGGTTAACCTTTTAAAGTGCGACCTTTTTCTTTTATTGTGTGACAATTTTCAGGTGATTTCCTTTATTCCAATCTTCTTATAAGACCACCTTTATGCCAGAACCGAATGGTAAGCGTGCGACTGTCAAATTTGTTCCGATCAGAGGTGAGGGTGGGTTCGTCGTACTAGCAATTACATTGGACGGATGCGCGTTATTAACTGATATTTGGTTTGTGCAACAAAACGAGATCTTGTTGTCGATAACGAATTACAAATAGTAAACAAAATGCACTGACACCCGCTCGCAGACGAAAACGATAAAGAGATAAAAAATAAATTAATGATTAAAAATTATTATGACAACTAGATTGCAACTAAGCTAATTTGTATGGAGAATTCAGAGTATATTTGGAGAAAACAAAAAAAAATACCAACAAGAGAGTTAGACATGACGAATAGAGATTTCGGATGATATCCAGATATTGCATTGCATATATGGAAAGTATACTTTATCGTAATATTTTCTCCTCTCGACTATTTGGAAAACGAAGATTCTTTTGGATAAGCATTTTTTCCACTATTGTTACAACTTAAATAAAAAAACGAAATTAAATAAGTATTTGAATGACTCTAAAAATTTAATTCATTTCTGTGAATATAATGCTCAGTTATTAACATTTTTAATGTACACCCAAAAAAATAATAGGGAAAAGTTTACTTGATTCAAATCCAAGAAGAAAATTCTTAATTTAATCCCGAAAATATTAAGTACACATTTCTTAATTTTAGAAATTTTCAATCATGAGATCGCAAAACTCCCACGGTTAGACCCATTTCCTTAGGGGGTATTGAAATTCCCTTTAGGGAGTGTGCAAAATACCTTGGCGTTATTTTGGACAGGAAGCTGAACTTTAAGCTTAATATTGAAGAAAGGGCGAGGAAAGCAACGGTAGCATTATACTCGTGCAAAAAGGCAATAGGGAAAAAGTGGGGACTAAAACCCAAAATTGTACATTGGCTATACACGGCAGTGGTTAGACCTATAATGCTATATGGTTTTGTAGTCTGGTGGCCGGCACTTCACCAGCCGACAAGTTCAGACAAAGTTCAGCGTATGGCGTGCTTGTGTATCTCAGGTGCATTCAGCATCTATTGCCTTTAGACATTTTGGCCAAACAGTCAGCTGCAACAACGGCTGTGCGGTTGCGTGAGCTATCGCTATGGTCGGAAAAAAGTTACGGTCACAGTTCGGTCCTCAAATAATGCCAGATGTGCCTAACGTAGTGGATTACACTTTGGCGAGTCCACTTTTCGACAAAAAGTTTGAGACTCTAATTCCCAACAGTGAGGCGTGGTGTACACGGACCCCGGGGAATAAAAGATATATAGATTTCTACACTGATGGCTCCAAATTGGATGGCCAAGTGGGTTTCTGAGTATATTCTAAAGATCTGGAACTTCGAATAGCGAAAATATTACTTGATCCCTGTAGTGTTTTTCAGGCTGAAATATTAGCAATAAGAGAAGTATTGAATTGGCTGAGAAGTAATGCTCCAAGCAATATTGGCATTAATATATACTCAGACAGTCAACCTGCAATAAAATCCTTGGACTCCGTGTTCCTCAACTCGAAAACGGCCATCGACTGCCGCAAATCTTTCAATAAGATGGCTGAGCAGCACAATATTCACCTAATATGGGTGCCTGGCCATAGGAACATACCGGGGAACTGTGAAGCAGATGAGCTAGCAAGGCTAGGAACTACCTTACATATTCCAGGGGAACTAGAATCTGTTGGTATGCCTCTGGCTACCTGCAAGCTCTTACTGCGTGAGAAGGCTGTCATGGTGGCAAATGTTCGATGGGAGAATTGTAAGGGTTGTAACGACACCAAGCAAATATGGCCCCATTTAAACTTAAACCGCACACTAGATATGCTAGTGTTCTCGAGACGCCAGATATCACTCCTGATATCTGCTATAACGGGTCGCTGCCTGATAGGCGATTTTGCATGCATTTGTATGAGCTGTCATGATGCGGAGGAAAAGGAATCAATAAAACACCTCTTGTGTGAGTGTCCTGCATTTTGTGTAAGGCGTAAGCAAATTTTAGGGGCATATAGCTTCAGATTACTAGCGGACCTGGAAAACGTTAACTTAAGCAGTCTGCTAATGTTTTTGGAACAATCTGGTTGGTTCAACAGAAGAAAATAATCGAGAAGGTTCAACGGTTAAAACTAGAAGTGCCCATATGTAATAGGTACTTTTACACTAATAGAAAAAGTTTCGTTATATTAACGAAATGTGTCGTTAAAAGTCAGCCAATGAAACAAATTCGTTAATAAAACGAAATTTTTCGTTATTATAACGAATTTTCTGCAAATCAACGTAACGGATCGTACTATTAACGAATATTTTCATTGTATTAATGAAAATGTGTCGTTATATCAATGAACATTTTTCGTTGGCTGACTTTTAATGAAATTTTCTTTGTGTGTAGTTAATGTGGTATCACAATGGACTGAATAGTCTAAGTGAGCCTGAATCTTAATCGGGCTGCCACTTTAACCTAACCTAACCTACTTGAATTACACAAACAAGCACTCTTTGTACTCAATATGAGTATAACTTAGTATTTGCGTACTTAAAATTTTAAGTGTGACTTTTCTTTGGGTGTAAATATAAAATGGATAGTTCACTGTATGTTTATTGCATCGTCTATATTATTATAATATAAATTATAATATATTTTGTTTTTCTACCATGAATTATGTTATATCATATCTGCAATTTCATGCATTTTAACCGATATGAACTGTCATTGCACATATATCACATAATCGCATACGGACATTTACCGGCGGATATGAAAGAGAAAACTAATATTTTGATGATGATGGGGATATAAACATGAAGTTTGAAATAAATGGAGGTTAATGCAGAAGAGACACAAGGTGCAGGAGAAGATTCCAGTTGAACTTGGCCTACATGGTTAGAGAACATGGTTGCCACTTCAGCCAAAAATAATTTACCAAAATTTGGAGGGAATTTTACCAAAATTCTACCAAACAAAAAAAATTGCCCTATAGACTGCATAATTTGATGGTTGGATGGACGTACGTTTCGGACTTACCACATTCCTCATCAGCATCCTCTACTTGCAGCAAAACTATCAACCAATTATCAGAATAAATTCAGGTAGTTCACTAAACCCAAAAGTGAACCACACTTGAACTCTCCGAAAAAAGAGTTTACACGATAGCCGGCTTATGCCGAAATAAATTCGTACAAACATATCTCATTTCCTTTGCCACCGTCAAATCATCGATTTGAGTGCAGTTGGCTGGGTTTATTTTGAGCGTGCTTCCTCTTTTTTCAATCGTTTTGTTTTGTTATTGTTGGTTTCTTTCTTTAATCATTGTTGTTGTCTTTGATTTCAGCTTAAACCCATGCATTGACTAAACTACAAGTGTAGCTTAACCAACAGAGGAAAAGAATGTTTGTCAAATTTATTTGGGCAAACCCCTATAGACTGCAAGATGGTTGGATGGACGTACGTTTCGGAACGCACGTTTGTTTTTTTTTAGAAAAATTTTATTTCTATAGGAAATTTTGTCAACATCTATAGAAAAATTTTCCACATCTATAGAGAATTTTTGAAAAATGTTATCCACATTTATTATTGTTGGTTTATTCTTCAATCATTATTGTTTTTTTTATTTCTGCTTAAAACCATGAATTGTACCTTAACCAACGGAGGAAAAGTATGCTTGTCAAATTTATTTGGGCAAAGCCCTATACACTGCAAGACGGTTGGATGGACAGCTGTTTCGGAATTACTACATTCCTCATCAGCATCCTCTACTTGCAGCAAATATATCAACCAATTATCAGTATAAATTCGGGTAATTCACTAAACCCAAAGTGAACTATACTTGAGCCTCCCGAAAAAAGGTTTTTGATAGTGGGCTTTGCCTAAACAAATTTGCCAGCATATCTCTTTTCCTTTGCCAAAGTCAAATCATCGATGTTTTCATATATGTTACACGGTGTCAGTTTCTATTCCAAGTACCGAATCAACGTTGCCGATATGGTTGTTTCTATAACTTGTATAAGCTCCATATTTGACATAAGTAGTGTTTATAGGTAACTTCCTCGCCAAAATACGGATATATACACAATCATCTGCCGCTCTTATTCGGCACAAATGTGCCCTCAACTCTAGGTATCCAGTCAAGATTCCCACAATTTTTCCATTTTTCATCGTCCTCTCTTTAAGTCGGTATTCAGTCTTATTCCCCCCTTGTATTTTCGTCGCCCTTCCGACCGTTGAATTGTTCCACGATTTGCGTGTCCATTCAGTCTTGGGTATCTTCTATGGGGTTTGCGATTTCACTTCCCTTTGTGTTAAACGCAAAAATATAAAACTAGCTCTGCATGAAAAAACTAGTAATTATTCCGAAGCCCAAAAGTTCGAGTTATAACATTCCCAGCAAAAAAAGCGTCGCCAAAAAAGTAATGAAAATGTTCTTTTTGAATCCGGAAGTGGTACAAAATTGTGGCAGAAGCGATGAATTTAACATGGGCTTGTCATAGGACGGAAGTCCTCCATTTCAACAGCCGTTGCACTGAATTTGCATCACTTTTTTAGGTGTGATCCGAATTCAATGTTTTGGATGTAAATTAAACAATTCTGTGATATTTTGTCAAATAAATAATTTTTATAATTTTTTATAATTTTTAATGGACTTTAACGCTTGTCTGAAATGCTTGACCACAAATATTTTTAAACATTCACAATTTTTTCAGATTGGATTTAGCATTTTTTTTGACAAAATTTAAACGATTTGTACCATTTTATGAATTCGTACTCTGTTTTTAACCTATTTGAAACAAAAAAAGTTAAAATTATCCATTAAAAATATGAAAAAACTAAGTTCTGAAAAATTGAATCAAAAGAACTTCCTGGATAGTTAAAATAAAGAACATCGTTGGAAGTGCATCTTCTGGAAGTGCTTTTAAAGTTGTACCTTTGGCATTAGCGTAGCTAGACAATTTTCCTAGGGGGGGGGCTATAGCCCCCCTAGCTAAAAATTTATAAACTGAACTTATAGGTTCAATTATTGTTTTATTTATTTCATAAAAAAGAATACAAAAATAGACATCAAAATAATATATAAACAGCAACTAAAAGTAGTTCCACACTTTTCCCTGCAAAAAAATTGGGATTTGTTTTAAAGGCACAACTTTAAAAGCACTTCCAAAAATGTCCTCACAAAGAAGTTAATTATATTAACTGCACAGGAAGTTTTTTACTTCAGTTTTTTCATATTTTAATGCGTAATTTTTGTTTTCTTTTTTCAAATAGTTTTAAAAAGAGTAAGAATAAATAAAACGGTAAAAATTATTCAAATTTTGCCTCAAAAATGCTAAATCCATTATCGAAAAATCGATAATTTTTGAAAATATTCAAACAAGCGTTAGAATGCATTAAAATTCATAAAAAAATATAAAAATTATTATAAATTAATGTTTGAAGCTCGTGGTCTTTATAAATATTTATATAATTCTAACAAAAGTTCGACCAAAAATCAAATTAAAAACGAAAAATGAAAAATTATTTATTTGGGAAAATATCACACAACGATATGGATCACACCGTAAGAAATGATGCAAATTTATTGCAACGGCTGTTGAAACGGTGGACATTCGTTCTATGACGAGTTCCTATTACATTCATCGCTTCTCCGTCAATTTTGCACCACTTCCGGACCCAAAAAGAACATTTTCACTTCTTTTTGGCGACGCTTTTTTGCAGCATTATTAACATATTAATTTATGAAAGAGTAGTTTTAATACCGGACTAAACAATATAATAAAGGAGCTTTACAGCCTGTTTATGTACGTCGAATGAGCTCTGTGGATCGACTAAAATGGAAACAAACATCTGAATTTATAACCAAAAAACAGCTGTTTCTATGCATTTCAGTCATCGATTGAACTCGTTCGACATACAGAAACAGGCTATTAGTTATTCAACTAAGCCATAAGTTCAATCACAGTTCTATTTCATAAATATCAGACTTCAAACATTGCCATCGGCAACTGCTACCACAACCCAAGTAATTCGATTGTTCATGAAAGTCTTTAGCGGAACTTTGTGCGGTTGTATATACTTGTTTAATTTTTATAAAAATGTAAAATCGTAAATAGGTTTTCAAATTCTGGGGGGCTAAATTTTTTCTGGGGGGGTCTAAGCCCCCTCCCCAGAGGCCTTCCTACGCTTATGGCCTTTGGAAGAACTTCCAAATTTTTTTGCTGGGTTGATATATAGATATAACAGTGAGCACTAAAACATACATCATCTACATACAAGGCCGTATTCAGGGGGAGGGGATGAGGGGGATCAAACCCCCCCCCCGAAATGACTGAATATTTTTATATAAAAAAATATATATTTTTAGCTGCATAAAAAAATCTTATCGAAGATGTTGAAGAAAAGCTGGAGGTTTTATTTTGAAAAACGCTTACCTATAAAACATCCAAAAATCATAGAATACTAGTTGAAAAGCCCGTCAAACGACGGTCGAAAAAAAACAAATTGTTTTTGTTCTCGCACCACAAATTTTTGGAAAATGTATTTCTGCTTTTTATGTGTGTTTGTTGTTATTTTTGTGAACATGGCTCGCTTTGTTTGGCCATAGCAACAACAACGAAATAGCCAAACACACATATGTAAATGAAATGGCGCAAAACCTGCGAAAAGAACCTGCCTAATTCAGCGATGGAAGCACTTGGATAAAGCAATAAAGAGATATTTCCAAACGTGCATATTATTTTAAAAATTTTGGTCACTTTGCCAGTTACTCAGGGATGGAAAATACAATTTTTAAGAAAGTACAAAAAAGGTATTTTTGAGCGGAAAGGTACTTTTTACTAAATTTCAACAAAAATTTCACTGGAAGATTATTGTCAAGAGGCTGAATTTTAAAGAAAATAAAATTTTGACAAAATTTTCTATATAAATAAAATTTTGCAAAAATTTTCTATAGAAATAAAATTTTACAAAAAAATTCTATAGAAAAAAAATTTGCAAAATTTTTTCTATAGAAAAAAAATTTGCAAAAATTTCCTATAGAAATAAAATTTTTACAAAATTTTCAATTGAAATAAAATTTTCACAAAATTTTCTATAAAAATAAAATTTTGCAAAAATTCTATATAGAAATAAAATTTTGACAACATTTTCTACCGAAATAAAAAATCGATAATCTAGAATCGCATTCTTTTTTCGACTAAAATATTCTTGAAGTTCAATAAAATCCTGTTTTTGACTATGTCTTTTACAAAATCGAGATTTTCTTCCCACATGAACAGGTTTGTTTTGCCATATTTGTAAAAGACTATTAGCAAATAAGGTTGATAAAGACTTTCTCAAAATATTAAAATATTTTGTCAAAGCTATTGTACCATAAATTTGATATCGACTCAAAAATGTCTACACAAGAGGTATTAAATCATTCGCGGGGGTACTACGGTACTGACCGGGGTGAAAAAGTATTGAAAAAAGTACTATAGTACTGCATTTTCCATACCTGCAGTTACTACGTACTCATCCGAACTTTCATTTTCAACAATGAAGAGATTAAAGACGTATCTTAGAAATTCGACTAGCGAGAGTAGACTCAATGGATTAGCATTAATGTCGGTTCATCGCCGAATAAATGTGCCGACTGAAGAAGTAATTGATTTATTTGCTGCCCAAAAAGCCCGTCGGCTCAATTTAATATTTTAAAAATATTGTATACATACATATTCATAAATAAAATTTTCTACACATGAGATTATATGAATATTTTTTTTGTAAGTTGAACCCCCCACCCGAATTAAAATCCTGGCTACGGCCTTGTCTACATATGAAATTGCATATATGCTTTGTTACGTCACTTTTTGTCCAAAAATCAGAATTGAACGAAAATTGGTTTTCCATAATAACATACCCAACTTCAAGCCGCGAAACTGTTCCAAATTATAAAAATTTGATAATAAGAAGAAAAAATGTAATAAAAAATTATAAAAATAAAATGTGAAATTGGTTAAAGTTTTGTACATTTCTTCATTCAAATGAACTTCCAAGTCACAATTTCTAAAGAAATGTAATGGAACCGAAAACGGATCCTGTGACAAGCTCGTGTAAAATAGATTGGAAATGATCCAAATTTCCGCTACCTGCAGACAGTGTTACCGATGAAAATTTCTAGAAAGTGGCACAAAAAGTGCCACAAGTCATAAATGGTGGCACACTCATTCTAAAAAAGTGGCACTCTTTTCCATAAAGAATATTCAACAATTAAACGCATTTATATAGCCTAGTGAAATAACGTGTTTTAATTTAGGTTTTAACAAGCCTAGCATTAATTTTACGTCCATTTGGTTGACAACCTTAATATTCAAAAGATTAACCCGGTTTATCTATTATAGAAAAATGTTCATGCCTAAAAGTAGTATACTCATAATATGGTAAAAAAAGAAACATTGCTCACAAGTATAATATTCTACTAGTGAACTCTATTAACATATTTGTTAAATATCCCATTATATCTGTAATCTTAAATGTTACGAGAAAAAAGTGGCGCAAAAGTATCACCGTTTCAAAAAAGTGGCAAATGTGCCACTTTAGGTAACACAGTTTCCGGATTACAAGTTGGGGATCCAAACTACTTCTTTGGATTTGTTTGCTGAGCAAGTAACTTTTTCAATTAAAATTAGTTGATCGACAAAAATCTACACTAAAAAAATAACTGGTTTATGGGAAAAATTACTTTTCACGTGAAAAATTATGAGATTTGAAAATTAACATTTACATATTCCTCCATGAGTTATATATAATTCTTCCATGAGTTATATATAATTACCAAATTTGGTACATAGCGGACCAACCGGATGGGATGAAATATACTCTTCCCAAAGGCTCCAGAATGCAAATGCGGGGATCGGTTTATATTGTAGCTATATAATTATGGACCGAAATGGGCCAACTTTTGGCATATAAATACTAACACTCACCTACAATATTACAACTGGATCGGATGAAACGTACTCTTCCAAGAGACTCTGGAGTTCAAATCTGGGGATCGATTTATATGGGGGTTATATATAATTATGGACCGATATGCACCAAGTTGTGGTTAGAGGGCATATACTGACATCACGTACCAAATTTGAACTTGATCGTATGAAATTTGCCCCTTCGAGAGGATCCGCAAATCCAATCTGTGCGGTCGGTTTATATGGGGGCTACACCTAAACCGATATGGCCCATTTGCAATACCATCTGACCCTACCGCAATAACAACAACGAGTACATAGAAAAAAAGTGTTACGAGACGAGTTAAGAAGATTTTTACAATAATTTATTACAAGAATTTTCCAGAATTTTAGTTCATTTTTCGTATCTTCAACGAAAATTAAATACTCGAAAGGAAATTTTACAAATTCTAAGTAGCAATCGTTTAATTCATGGCCTACAAAATACGATGAAAATTTCCTTAAAAAAATTCTTAACTGGTAGTAACTCGTTTGTTGTGCTATAAAACTACTTGTGAAATGTAAAGTACTTTTTAAATAATAAGTGCAATTTACTATAAAATTTTTTTGTATGAGAAAATATTTTTTTACGAAAAATGAACTTGAAAGTGGATAGCTATTTCTTACTGACAATTCCTATAGTTAATAATGTGTAACAAACATGTAATTAAATTTATAGACATTTTCGTCAAAAATGGTAGATAACATTTCATGAAGATTTTGCAAATTTTAAGTTAAACGTTTCATCGTTCATAAACTGGTGTGCCTTTACGAATATTATTCTTAGAGTAAATTGTCAGCAGATGCGATGAACTAATGCATAGTACAGAGATCTTTATCGGCATAGTAGAATGTGATTAATGTAAAGATGATGTTACTTGAGTTTTGTTTGAGTGAGAGTAATGCATTAATGAGAAATGGTAGCGAGGGCTGGGTATGTTGTGTATACATGAGCGTGGGGTTCTTTTTATTTTTGTTCATTTAGAGGTTTGTGTGTGTGTGTGTTTGTTTTTCGCGGATGGTTTATTTGGCTGAATGAGGTGTTGCTTTCAATAAAGGCACATGTGTTTTTGTTGTTGTAGGAATGTTTTGGCTTTGCTTGGTTTTGTTTGGCATGCTTCAGTTGTATAGTTGGCGTTGGCGTGGGCTGTTGCATCGTTTAAGCAGGTATGCAACAAGGGAATATAAAAGCATGGAGTATTTTGGAGTTTTGAGACATATATTGGTACTTGTTTATTAAACCTTTTAAATGAAAGTTATTAATATTTTATTGGTAATTTAGAAAAAAGTTATTAAGAATATTTAGGAAATATGTTGAAATTGCAAGTGTATTGAAATTGTTATTATTCAATGTAAAAAATTAATATTCAATTCCAGATGAATTTGGAAGAATTTTGCTATATCTCAGCGTATAGTTTATTCATAAATTGGTAAGTATTTTTTAATATGACTTTCTTTTAAAAAGAATATTTTTTATATATATTATTATTTGTTAATTAATTTTTTTGGAAACCAGTTTAATGTTTTTCTTTGTTGTAAACAATATTTTATTTCAGAGAAACTCCAGATGGATTCGAACAAATTTTAAAAATAGAGAATTGGTAAGTTTTCTTTTAAAAATTGGCTTTCTTTCAACTAGAATATTAACGTTTTTATGACCTTTTTATAATCAAAATTACAGGTTTTTAATACCTTATTTTAGTATTTCTTTAATCAAAATTTTTGGAAACCAATGTAATATTTTTAATGTAAAATAAAATATTTAATTTCAGAATAACCCTTTAAAAATTTGGAAAAATTTTTAATACTCCTTTGCTTGTAATTTAATAGTGAATTGGTAAGGATTCTTTAACTTTCTTTTAACCGTGGAAAGTCATCCATATTTTGTGTACATTTATGTCATCCTTCGTCAGTTTGACTACGGCTCATTTCAAGACGTTTAATTTTCATCGTGAGCGAAAAAGTGAACCAACCTCTAATTTATTTTCTTATTCAATTTGGTTTTAATTAGTATAAAACAGGAATTCATAAAACGGTCGAATTAGTATAACTTATATTTACCATTTCCCAGTAGACTAAAATGCATTTTAAATCGAAAATGAAATTACGTGTCGTCATTTTGACGAATGATGACTGTCTAGGGTTAACCAGAACATTTGGTTTTTTTTGCATATTATTATTTTTTTTTCATTAGATTTTTTGGAATTTTATTTTATGTAAAAAAATAGATATTTAATTTCAGAGTAACCCAAATAAATTTGGACAACTTTTTATATTTCCCCTCAGCATACAATTTAATAGAGAATTGGTAAGTTTTATATTAAAACTTTGGCTTTCTTTCAACTAGAATATTTATTTTATTATATCTTTCACATCGATAACAACACAGTTTTATGGGTTTATATAGAATACTTCTTTATTTCTCTAATTGTTTCAGGTAAAAATTTTATGAGATACGTTTTCCAAAGAAAAGTTTAATTCCTTACACCATTTGATAAAATGCCCCCAAATATGGTAAGTTACAAGCTAAAATGAAGAATTAAAAATTATATTTTATTAGATGGTGTTAATTTTTAACCCTTTCACTACCGAAATAAACCTAATGATAAAAACATTTATTTTTCTTCTTTTTTACTTGTACTAACAGCATGTAGAACAAAAATTGTCATTTTGAAAACCTATCTCAATTACTTCAAAAGCTATATGAGCTTGTTCTGAAAACTCGATTCTTGAATTGTGACCAAATGGCCTTGCGAAAATAAGCGCTTTTTGGCCTATAATATCTCTCAAAGTGTGAGAAAAAATACACAAAAGAACCCGTAAAAATATCAGCTATAGTTTTTGTATTAATGTCCTTTTACTAGAAACATACAGTACAAAAATTGTCTCAAATTTTCGTATTTTTCGTTTATTGTTAAAGAAGTTTATAAAAATGTATTTTAGACCTCACCAATATGGACAATATATATAGCTTATTTAGATGAAAGCCTCTACTTTAAATTAACATCGAGAAATAAATCAAAACTAAGTGGGAAAATAGAATTTTGTGTCTTTTTCGAATGTCCTTCTAAGTGGACATCAGTAGTGAAAGGGTTAACAATTTTGATTATTGCTTCCATTTTTTCCAGCAAGATATGTGAAAAAACTACCTACGATGAATAAAAAAAATGATAAGTCAAATGAACTAATCTCTGTTCCACGTGGTCATAATTTTTATTCACAAACAATTGTATTAAGAACTTTCATTATAAGTTTTTATAATAAAGTACTTTTGCTTAAAGAAAGTTTAATTTTAATGTATGAAAATTTTCTTAATAGTAAAACGGGTTGTTGTTCTTTTAATACTTTATGTTCTCTGTACCGTGGAATGATTGATTTAAAAATAGTTTAGTCGTCGACATTTTCACGAGACTGTTAACCAATTTTTATTATCGGGGTTCCCAAAAAATAAGCAAGTAAACCAAAATAATACTGACTTTTTAACTTGGTAGTGGTATGTAAATCTTATGGTGTTGTAAAAATGAACTAAAATACAATGTTATAGATGAACTAAAATTTAAGAGAATTATAAACTAGACAAGTTGAAAAAAAATCTTAAGGGCTAAGTTAAGTTAGGTTAAAGTGGCAGCCCGATTAAGTTTCAGGCTCACTTAGACTATTCAGTCCATTGTGATACCACATTTAACTAAAAGTACCTATTACATATGGGCTCTTCTAGTTTTAACCACTGAACCTTGACTATTATTTTCTTTTGTTGAACCAACTAGATTGTTCCAATAATATTAACAGACTGTTTAAGTTAACGTTTTCCAGGTCCGCCAGTAATCTAAAGCTATATGCCCCTAAAATTCGCTTACGCCTTACACAAAATGCAGGACACTCACACAAGAGGTGTTTAATTGATTCCTTTTCCTCCGCATCATGACAGCTCATACAGTAGTCATTATACTTCGCACCAATAGTTTTTGCAAATTCGCCTATCAGGCAGCGACCCGTTATAGCAGATATCAGAAGTGATATCTGACGTCTTGACAACACTAGCATATCTAGTGTGCGGTTCAAATTTAAATGGGACCATATTTGCTTGGTGTCGTTACCACCCTTGCAATTCTCCCATCGAACATTTGCTTCTTAAGGGCTAAATCATGGCCAATATTACTACAGTTTAGTTCATTTTGCAATGGAAAAGGGTTCACTGTTTTTTCACTTATATCAAGTTTCGTTCGAAAGTTAGTGTGATTTCAAGAGACGGGCGGACGGACATCGGTAGATGGACTCTAAGTTTCAACACGCCCCAAGACACTCGTATATGTACTTAATGCAATACCATTGTAAGTATAAAATATAACAGCCAATATCCCGCTCAATGCCCTATGTGCCAAAAGACATTGTTTTGACGCATTAAATCAACGGAAGCACCTAGAGCTCTGAAATGTTGAACATATAACATTGATAAGAGAAAACAAGTAAGGAAAGTCTAAAGTCGGGCGGGGCCGACTATATTATACCCTTCACCACTTTGTAAGTCCACATTTTCGATACCATATCAAATCCGTCCAATATGTTGGATGTTATATGAATCCATACACATATATTCTGTATATCTGAGCAGATCTGTACAGAGTTCTGCAATACTTATAGATTTTACATTTAAGTCGGCTAATGCGCTGAGGTGGAACACAATATTAGTAAAAAAAATATAGGAAACATTTAAATATGAACCAATTTTGAGGCAACTTCGCAAAAGTATATTTATGATTTATCGGTTGATAGATGTGTAATAGAGTAGTAGGAAAATATGAGTAATTTTGATAAGTTTTCGACTTAGCAGTGGCGATTTAATAAGGAAAATGTAGGTATTTCGGTCAGTTTTGCCTAAATCGGAAAAACATATATATGGAATCTATATCGAAATCTGAACCGATTACAATCAAATTGCACATGCATAGTTACTATGTTGAATCTACTCCCTGTGCAAAATTTCACGTAAATCGGATAAAAACTTTGACCTCTGTGGTCATATGACGGAAAATCGGGCGAAAGATATATATGGGAGCTATATCAAAATCTGAACCGATTTCAACCAAAATAAACACGCATATGCAGAACCTTAATTCTACTGCCTGTGCAAAGTTTCAAGTTCAATTCTACTTCCTCTGCAAAATTTCACGTAAATCAGAGTAGCACTTTTGCCTCTGTGGGCATATTAGTCCAAATCGGGTGAATGATATATATGGGAGCTATATCTAAATCTGAACCGACTTCAACTAAATTTTGCACAATTAACGATACTATAAAACGTACTCCTTGTGCAAAATTTCAAGCAACTCAGGGCAAAACTCTGGCATTTGAGGCCATATAAATCCAAATCGGACGAAAGATATATATGGGAGCTATATCTAAATCGGAACCGATTTTGACCAAATTAAACACACTCAACGATACTATTAAACATACTTGTTGTGCAAAATTTGAAGCAAATCAGGGCAAAACTCTCGCTTTTGGGGCCATATAACTCCAAATCGGACGAAAGATATATATGGGAGCTATATATAAATCTGAACCGATTTAGTTGATATTTGGCAGTTTTTACGGGACAGACAAAACATTCAGATGTACAAAATTTGAAGAACGTCGGTTCATAAATACGTGAATTATGATCAAATCGGTGATAACTATATATGGCAGCTATATCTAAATCTGAACCGATTTTTTCCAAAACCAATAGCGATTGTCTCTGTCCCAAGAAACGGCCCTATACCAAATTTGAGGACGATCGGACTTAAACTGCGACCTGTACTTTGTGCACAAAACTACATATACAGACGGACGGACATCGCTAAATCGACTCAGACTTTAATTCTAAGCCGATCGGTACACTAAAAGATGGGTCTATGACAATTATTTCTTGGCGTTACATACAAATGCAAAAACTTATTATAAATATGATAACAATTTTGGACGGATCCGCCCACTGGCTTATGTGGGCTTAACAGTTTTACCACATACGAAATTAAATATATCGATATTTAAAATAAGGGGGAGCTACCGTAGTACAAAAACTACCATGTACAGCATGATAGGTTCAAGCGAGCTTCGAACACCAAAAAAGTTTTTCAGGGGTGAATCCCCACTCAGCAATTCTGGTAACTTATTTGACGGTTTTAAAGCTGCTATAAGTGGTTTCACCGTAATGTGAATCGCCGGAAGGAGAACTTCACCACTTTTAATACACTGTTAGAAAAATATGTTTTTCATATGTTCCGATATAAACAAAATGTGTTTCGGGCACAATTTTTAAACACAATATATTTAAGTGCAAACATTCAATGTTCCTAAACTAACACTAAATGTTTGGGACACATATATTAATATGTTAGAATATATTATGTTTGGGGCATGAGTGTTTTATAAAAATAATATGTGTGAATGTAAACATATATAAATTTACAAATTTCCAGTAAACATATATATATTGTGATATTTTATTCAGAGAGAGAGTATGGAGAAAGAAATAGAGATGGAAACCGGGAGGGTTGACGAAAGATATCAACATAACACAGCGAGAGAATGAAGAGAGAGCAATTTGTGTGAAACCGCTTGTACGTTGTTTCGGAAAACTGTTTTATGATAAGGCCAAACATTTGATATGTTTAAGTCTAAATATTATTTAATTTGAATATTAGAGTGAGTATTCGGAGTAAAGAGAATAGACATTCAGAACCAAGAGAATAGACATTTGAAAAAAAAAACAGAATTTGTTTTCGCCTTGAGAGCAGCATTTTATGTATGTGTGGACCTAACCTAACCTTAACCTAACCTATTATGGGCACAATTTTTTTTTCTTGGTTCGTTAAAAGAAATCGGAACGTATGCTAACCACTGCTCCACGTGGCCAACAAATGTATATTTCTGTTAAATAATGTTATGTTTGCATAGGCTCGTGGGCGCTGCAAACTATGCTATATAAATGTAACTTATAACAATAATTGTCTATTGGTGACTATAACAGCTTCGTAGCCCAGTGGTAGTGTGTTGGCTTACAAATTGCATGGTTCCCGGTTCGATTCACTGTGCAGGCGAAAGGTAAAATTTAAAAAAAGTATAAAATTGAATAATTTCTTCAACATTATTTGTATTACAGAAAAAGGTGCCAAGTACTAAAAATTTCGTGGAAGTGAAAATTATGTGAGGGATGAGCACAATCTTCTTGGGGAGAAAATTCTTCCAAGCATATAATATTTTTGGGCTCAAAATGCTTCCAAATATAATATGTTCACATAAAAAAAACATAATAATGTTTCGGCAATATCCAATAATAAATGTGCTTCCTGCAAAATATGTTTGAAACATATGCTAGAGAAACGATTTCTTTTGAGGGTGTAGTAATAAAGGAAAATTTTCTGATGCAACTGCTACTCCAACTTGAACACTACCTTAAATTCGAAGAGTTAAACAATTTTTGTGGTGTAGTAAAAATTCTTTCCATTTTTTGTACAGTAGATAACCGATATAAGCAGATCCTATATAAAAATGAATATATCTACACCCTCAAAAAAATCGCTTTTGTAACATATAACCCAAACACATTTTGCTTCAAGCATATATATTTTCAGGCTTGTTCCAAACAAAATATTTTTGTATTATTCAAACATATTATGTTTCACTTTAGAGCATACACTGGTAGAAAAAAAATTTTAATGAAATTTTCTTTGTGTTGATATTTTTTAAGGCGCCAATTGGTTACTTCCATTATTTTACTTGCACACTTACTCTCTAGTTCTTTCTTTCTAATCACATATATGTTTATAGGCTATTTCTAAATTAATATATGTTTACATCTAAGCATATTATATTTACAAACATTTTATGTCCCAAACATAATATATTCTAACATATTAACATATATGTCCCAAAGATGTTATGTCAGTTTAAGAAAATTATATGCTTGCACTTAAAAATATTGTATTAAAACATTTCAGTTTCAATCATATAATTTTTACACCAAACGTATGAAAAACAGTATTTTTCATCCGTGTACAATCAAAAAGCTGTGAACCCACCACACGCAAAGAAAAAAAAAACGTTTGGAAAACGTGCACCGAAAACGTTTGTCTTTTGTTAGAGTTTTTTGAATTGTTTCGAAAATTTTAAACTTTTATCACCAAAAAAATCGTTTGTTACAAAATTTTTATTTTTTCATTAAAAAATGTTATTTTTTAAACAACAACACAGTCCATTTCGTTTATATCAAACACTGTTCTTTTCTGACTTTAGGTCTTTAACATTTTTTCGGAATCTTCCGAACATATCTGGAATATATGTAAACAAAAAAAAAAACTTTGGTCGAAGCAGGGATCGAACCCACGATCCTTGACATGCAAGTCGGACGTAGCAACCACCGTGGTACATAGGTTAGGTTAGGTTAGGTTATGTGGCAGCCCGATGTATCAGGCTCACTTAGACTATTCAGTCCATTGTGATACCACAGTGGTGAACTTCTCTCTTATCACTGAGTGCTGCCCGATTCCATGTTAAGCTCAATGACAAGGGACCTCCTTTTTATAGCCGAGTCCGAACGGCGTTCCACATTCCAGTGAAACCACTTAGAGAAGCTTTGAAACCCTCAGAAATGTCACCAGCATTACTGAGGTGGGATAATCCACCGCTGAAAAACTTTTTGGTGTTCGGTCGTAGCAAGAATCGAACCCACGACCTTGTGTATGCAAGGCAGGCATGCTAACCATTGCACCACGGTGGCTCGTGGTACATAGCTCAGTGGTTAGTGTGTTGGCTTACAAAGTGCGTGGTCCGCGGTTCGATTCTCCGTCCAGGCGAAAGGTTAAACAATTTTAAAAATTTATAAAATCGTATAATTTCTTCTACATTGTTGGTATTACAGGAATAGGTGTTAAGAACTAAAGAACCTCATGGATGTGAGAAGAAGAAAAAAATGTTTTTTTTTTTTTAGTTTGTCTTTATGAAATTGTTTTTACATCCTGGAAAAGAATAAACGTTTATCACAAAAAGTATATACTTTTCTTCCAAATACACTTCCTTACAGCGAAGAGCAATTGAGAAACGAACTTTGTTTGTCTAAAATTTCGTTTGGGAGGAAAGAATTATTTTTTTGCGTGCAGGAAGTAAAATTTTAGTTAATTTTAGAAAATTTTGACTATATTACCAATGCATATTTCACAAAAATATATAAATATTTTTTGAAAAATTCAAGAAAATTTATTAGGCGTAATTAATTTTTTCACTTGTTAAAGAAGATTTCGTAGTTTGAAGGAACAAATTGAAGTTCAATATTGCAAAATTGTCTTTAGTGCCATACGCAGTTCAAGATGTGGGCATTATTAGTAAAATTTACATATTTTAAGAAATTTTGAATTTTGTGGAGACAAGAGTTTAGTAAATCTTTATGCCTGATTAACGTGCACAAAAAAATTATTAAAACTTTCTCAAAACAAAATAATCACATGAACTAAAATAGAATTAAATTGGCTTTAGTGCCATATAGGCTTCACTTTGTTTTGAGTGTAAACAAATGTTTAGAAAATGAAGATAAAATTTGGGACCTTAAGAACACAACACAAGCAAAATTTTGTTTGAAAAAATTATGAAAATATATATGTTTGAGCAGAATGTTTCGAGAAATATATTTTGCAGAGGGCGTAGAAGTGGGCAGCACTCGTTGAAAATTTTGAAATTATGAATATTGAGAAATTATTACTGTGGGTTGACCAATTATGCGCAAAGCTGGAATATAATCACTTCAAACATGTTTCAAGAGAATAATTTTATTTTTAGACGGGTAACATGCACTGTTAGAAAAATATGTTTTTCATATGTTCCGATCACAATGGACTGAATAGTCTAAGTGAGCCTGAATCTTAATCGGGCTGCCACTTTAACCTAACATATGTTCCGATGTAAACAAAATGTGTTTCGGGCACAATTTTAAAAGACAATATATTTAAGTGCTAACATGTAATGTTCCTAAACTAACACTAAATGTTTGGGACATCTATGTTAATATGTTAGAATATATTATGTTTGGGGCATGAATGTTTCATAAAAATCATATGTGTGAATGCAAACATATATAAATTTACAAATTTCGACTAAACATACGTATGTTGTGATATTTTATTCAAAACGACAGAGAGAGTATAGAGAAAGAAATAGAGATGGAAACCGGGAGAGTTGACGAAAGATATCAACATAACACAGCGAAAGCATCAAAAGAGAACAATTTCTGTGAAACCGCTTGTATGTTGTTTCGGAAAACTGTTTTATGGATAAGGCCAAAAATTTGATATGCTTAAGTCTAAATATTATTTAATTTGAATAAAGAGAATAGACATTCGGAACAAAGAGAATAGACATTTGAAAAACAAACAGCATCTGTTTTCGCCTTGAGAGCAGCATTTTATGTATGTGTGGACATGTGTTTTGTTTATCATTTTGGCATTATGGGCACAATTTTTTTCTTGGTTCGTTAAAAGAAATCAGGGGTTTTCATAAAAATAACGAAAGGGCACTATATTCTTTTTAGAGTTGGGTCAGTAAAATGAAATAAGGAGGAAAATGTAAAATGTATGAAAACAAAGTTTAGTTCCTCTTTATTAATAAGTAGTCCACGAGGAGTTGACGGACACCTTCAAATATAAAAGCAGGCATTAAGTTCGAGTTTTGGAGCTAAAACAATTTAAAAAGTTTATTTTCTTTAAAATTAATTATTAAAGAAAAATAAAAGGCATTTTAGAGCGATGGTTTTAAATGCTAGTAAAAAACTGTTCACGCCTAAATAAATTTATGTTTATATTATAAAATTATTTATGTATGTTTATACTCGACTCCACGTTCTTCTTTTGTTAGAGTTTTTGAATTCCTAAAGTTTTGTACCAAAAACAGTTTTTTGTTACAAAATTGTTATTTTTGCAATAAAAAAATATTATTTTATCCAAAAATCAGTCAATTTCGTTTATATCAAGCACTGTTACTGACTAAAAAACCTTTACACCCTCACAAAAAATCGCTTCTGTAACATATACTCCCAAACATATTTTGCTTCAAGCAAATACATTTTTGGGTATTGCCCAAACATTTATATGTTTGATCTCTTCCAATATATAATATGTTTGAAAGCATATTGGTCTAAACAATATATGTTTGGGTAGTCTAAGTTCCAAACATTTTGTATTTTTGCATACAAATTCAATAATGTTGTCTTCCAAAAAACAATATGTATTATGTGAACATATAATATGTTTGGAAGCATTTTGCACCCAAAAATATTATATGCTTTAAAAAAATTCTCCAAAACAATATTGTGCTCAAAATTTTATTTATTTATTTATATATTTACAATCATAATGAATTATGAAAATAAACAGTTATTGTAGGTGATAACAACATAGGTTTTCGACCTGAATGCTCAAAATCTTTCTCACTTCCACGAGATTTTTTAGTTCTTAGCACCTTTTTCTGTAATACAAACATTGTAGAAGAAATTATTCAATTTATTTATTTTTTTATTTTAATGTTACCTTTTGCCGGACGGGGATTCGAACAGCGGACCACACAGTTTGTAAGGATCAAAGAAGTAGCTGATCAATTGCCCAAGGAAAAATAAAATGTTAATTTTGTAATAACAAGCAACAACCACCAACTTAATTCAATATCGCTCCCTGTTAAATAGCGCTCCAAGCTACTAAACACATATATGTTTATAGGCTATTTCTAAATTAATATATGTTTGCATCCAAGCATATTATATTTACAAACATTTTATGTCCCAAACATAATATGTTCTAACATATTAACATATATGTCCCAAACATGTTATGCTAGTTTATGAACATTATATGCTTGCACTCAAAAATATTGTGTTTAAAAATTTGTGTTCCAAACATATAATATTTATAGCCAAACATATGAAAAACAGTCTTTTTCATCCGTGTAATAACCCACATTTTGAAGTTTCATTATAAAAATTTAATATAGTATAAATATAAATGTGTAAATTAAAAAAAAAAAAAGTGTTCGGTCGGAGCAGCGGTTGAACCCACGACCCTTTGCATGCAAGGCAGACATGCTAACCACTGCTCCACGTGGCAAACAAATGTATGTTTCTGTTAAATAAAGTTCTGTTTGCATGGGCTCGTGGACGCTGCAAACTATGCTATATAAATGTAACTTATAACGATAATTATCTACTGGTGACTATAACAGCTACGTAATCCAGTGGATAGTGTGTTGGCTTACAAACTGTATGGTCCTCGGTGCGATTCTCCATGCAGGCGAAAGTAAAATTTAAAAAATTTATTAAAGTGAATAATTTCTCCAACATTATTTGTATTACAGAAAAAGGTGCCAAGAACTAAAATATTTCGTGGAAGTGAAAATTACGAGTATGTTAGGCAATGAGCACAATCGTCTTTGGGAAAAATTCTTCCAAGCATATAATATTTTTGGGCTCAAAACGCTTCCAAACATATAATATATTCACATAAAACAAACATATTAATGTTTCGGCAGTATCCAATAATATATGTGCTTACTGCAAAATATGTTTGGAACATATGTTAAAGAAGATTTTTTTTGAGGGTGTGTACACCCAGAAAAAAGTGACCGCTTCTTTAAGTTAAAATGAACTCATTGTGAAGAAAGTTGAACCTCGTATAGCGCCAAAGACATTTTTATTTGTTTGAACGATGTGATTTTCGTAGAAATTAGGTAGAATGCATCCCGTATACTAGTTAACATTTTCCTATATTTATGTACCACTATACTACAGAATGAAAAAATTTAACTGAATTGAATTCATATATGGAATGATTTTATTGAACTTTTTTCATTCATGTGGATAAATCTTACATATTTGTGGTAAACCTTTTACTTGAAAATTAGAACTGCTTACCTTAGTTTATAAATAAAGTTTTATTTATTTATATATGCAATTTTTCCTCAATAAAATACATGTTTTATTAATATATTAAATATATTTATTAAGAATCAACAGCATCGACTGTCCTTGAAATATTAGTTTATTATTCCACTATTTCCAATTTCCATGTAATGTTACGAACTGTAAAACGTAATGGTTTTCTTCTTCTTGTTCCTTTGACTTTTAATAAGATGCTACGTAACGATTTTGTCCTCCTTTTACAATTTCAATACCTACAAATATAAAAAATCATAAACCAATTTTTTCACAAAAGGTTAGCGTCACTGTATGCCTGTTACATGATAATTGAAGATTCCAAAATGAAGTCGAATGAAGGGGTTGTTTTTCTGTTGCTGTTTTCTTTCTTATTTATGTTCAATAATTTTGAAAAAACGAACAATTTTCTCACTAATTTAAAATTACAAATATTTTATATATTTTATTTGTTATTTATAATGTTATTTTACTATATTATTTTTTAACAATCTCTCCTTATACCATAACAACGCGATTCCAACTAAAAAAACAACCCAAGCGCGATTACATCTATGACAGGTATCGATAAAAGAAATATAGGAAAATTTCCTATATTTTAACAAGTGTGTTTCCTTAAGTTTTGAATGGGTTGAATACTTCTTAGTTCGAATGAACTAAAATATTTTTCTATGCTAAGTGTTATTCGTATATATGATAAGCTTTCTATAATAAAGGAAGTCAGAATTATCATTTTATAAGAAATTTTACTAAATTTGGAAACGTGGTTGTTGTTCGGTTTTTGTTTATTTTTACGGATGCTTTGTTATCAGTGAATAAAATTTTCTTGTTCAATAGTAAATTCTTATACCCAGCGAAGAAAACAATATTAGTAAAATTCCATGCCTTAACATATTCTAGTTAATGAACTATTCCTAACTTCTTTCAATTTAGGATTTTTTACTGAAACAAGTAAATTTTATTATTTCACACAAAAATTTGACCTAATGGAAATAAAATAGCTAAACTAAATTTATATACATTTTTTCCTTTAGTTTCGAAGGCACTTTTTTCTCGGTGTAACATGTTTGTCGCAACCATGGTATTGTCTCAGAAATTATGTATCTGATTTCGGCAATCATGTTTACTTTTGTGACAAAACTGTTCCCTGTTTCCCGTCCACAAATAACATTATGCTCTTGAACCATCTGCGTATAACAAATTAATTTGAGCAATTGTTTTTAAGTAACCCAAAATTGTAATATTAGGAAAACTGGAAAAATTCATTGCATTTTTTTGGCAATGCTCCGTTATTATAGAAAATACCTGTTAGTCATGTTAAAAATCTAAGTGTTTTACGAAAAACAAGCATTAATTTTGATTGATATCAGCTAACTCTATTAAATCAAAATCCAACACGTGGTCTTTTTCGGTGAGTTATAAATAAACATAGCGTGTTGACTAATATTCGACTTTGTAAATTTCACATAAGCTAATTGAGGGAATAAGCGCGATTGGAGCTGATTCATTGGGACATCAAATAAATGATTATTAATGCATGCAATTAGTGATTAGGTCTTATTGGAGCTAACATTTATTTAATTGTCCATCATCATTATAGTTGCCACGAGGGGCTATTTGGACCTCTTCCTACAGAAAATGAATGAAATTCATTGAATAAGAATTGAAACGGCCTGTCAATGAGTGGATAGATGAGTTTTTGTTTTCTTAGTTAAGCATAACACGAGAGAATAATTGGGGTTAATTATTTTCAAAAATAGCAAATAGCGTTGAGAAGTTTACGTCTTTTGTTATCAACTTTGGACTCTCTGGTGAATGAAATGCTTGAAAGTATGGAAATGTAGATTTGTAATACGATTTTGTTGTGTAATTAATTTACAAAATGAATATTCATGTGTATGACTGAATTAGATCAATAACAAAAATGTTGGTGGGCCAAAACCTATTATTATAGCGTGAAAGTTGAAAATCTTCTTCAATAAAAAAAAGAAACGCAAGAAGAGAATAAATAAAAAAGTGTAGAAAATTTCATAACTCCTTGTATTGAGTATTTTTTATTTGGTAAATTACTTTAACTAATTTACCAAATAAACAATATTATTGTAATAAGTAAGCTGATAGCATTTGTAGCTTTAATATTTATTATAAATTTTAAAATTGTAATAAATAATAAATATTATTGTTGTATTATCCTAAGGATATATTCGTTTAAGGCTGCGAATACACAAATGATGTATGATAATGATTAGACTTACGCATTTAATTTTTTGTTTTTTTTTCTATTTTGAGGAACTCAATTCCAAATAAATTCATTCATTCTCATTTAATTATTTCACTGTGTTTCGTTGATGTCTTTCGTTATGTAATTCCGTCGCCATCTTTATCTTTTCCTCTATTCTCTCTTTACCTATATAGGGAGCTGAATACCCGTAGATTTGACGAAAACCCTAGCCCACTCAATGCCAAAGAGACTCCATGTTGTAAGAAACGTTAAAGAATACAAAATATTAAAATCTTGTAATATTTAGTATTTAAACCAATAATTATACCCACAACCATAGAATTATGATGGGGGTTAATAAGTTTGTCATTCCGTCCCTAAGACGATATAACTATATCTGTCTGTTGAAATCACGATACAGCAATTTGGCACAGATTCGTTTTTTGTTTGCAGGCAGGTCAAGTTCGAAGATGGTCTTGGGCTTCTAGAAACCGTTTTTTCTATCCCATTTTGAAATTGGAAATCCGGAGGTATTTTAGGACCACAAATAGGTTGCCGGAAATGGTGCCTATCGGTCCATATGTTGATATAGCCCCCATATAGATCGATCTCCCTATCTTACTTCTTGGGCGTCTACACTGAAAAAACAGTGAACCCTTTTCCATTGCAAAATGAACTAAACTGTAGTAATATTGACCATGATTTAGCCCTTAAGATTTTTTTCAACTTGTCTAGTTTATAATTCTCTTAAATTTTAGTTAATCTATAACATTGTATTTTAGTTCATTTTTACAACACCATAAGATTTATATACCCCTACCAAGTTAAAAAGTCAGTATTATTTTGATTTGCTTGCTTATTTTTGGGAAACCCGATAATAAAAATTGGTTAACAGTCTCTTTAAAATGTAGACGACTAAGCTATTTTTAAATCAATCATTCCACAGCACAGAGAAATTAAATAATTAAAGGAACAACAAACCGTTTTACTATTATGACAAACTTCATACATTAAAATTAAACTTTCTTTAAGCAAAGTACTTTATTATAAAAACTTATGATGAAAGTTCTTAATACAATGTTTTTTGTGAACAAAAGTTATGACCACGTGGAACAGAGAGTAGTTCATTTGAACTCGCTGTTTGGATATTTTGACTTATCCTTTTTTTATTCATTGTAGGTAATTTTTTCACATATCTTGCTGGAAAAAAATGGAAGCAGTAATAAAAATTGTTAAAAATTAACACCATGTAATGAAATATGATTTTATAATTCTTCAATTTAGCTTGTAACTTACCATATTTGGGGGCATTTTATCAAATGGTGTAAGAATTCAACTTTTCTTTGGAAAACGTATCTCATAAAATTTGTACCTGAAACAATTAGAGAAATAATGAAGTATTCTATATAAACTCATAAAACTGTGTTGTTAACGATGTGAAGGATATAATAAAATAAATATTCTAGTTGAAAGAAAGCCAACGTTTTAATATAAAACTTACCAATTTTCTATTAAATTGTACGCTGAGGGGAAATATAAAAAGTTGTCCAAATTTATTTGGGTTACTCTGAAATTAAATATTTATTTTTTACATTAAATAAAATTATTAAATAAGTTTTCAAACAATCTAATGAAAAAATAATATGCATAAAAACCAAATATTCTTGATAAACCTAGAAAGTCATCATTCGTCAAAATGACGACACGTAATTTAATTTTCGATTTAAAATGCATTTTAGTCTATTGGGAAATGGTAAATTTAAGTTATATTAATTCGACCGTTTTATGAATTTTTGTTTTATACTAAAACCAAATTGAGTAAGAAAATAAATTCAAGTTTGGTTCACTTTTTCGCTCACGATGAAAATTATAGCGTCTTGAAAAGAGCCGTAGTCAAAATGACGAAGGATGACGTTAATGTACAAACAAGTATATACGGCCGTAAGTTCGGCCAGGCCGAAGCTTATGTACCCTCCATCATGGATTGCGTAGAAACTTCAGCTAAACACTGCCATCCACAATCGAATTACTTAAGTTGCGGTAACGCTTGCCGATGGCAAGGTATCTTAAAACTTCCTAACACCATCTTCTAAATTGTATGTAAGTCCATACGTGGTATATATTAAATCAAAAAACATCGATCCAATACGTATATAATTCAGTTTGACAAAGTAGACATAAAATTTTGACAAAATTTTCAACAGAAATAAAATTTTAACAAAATTTTCTAAAGAAATAAAATTTTCACAAAATTTTCTATAGAAATAAAAATTTTGACAAAATTTTCTAAAGAAAGAAAATTTTAACAAAAATTTCTACAGAAATAAAATTTTAACAACATTTTCTATAGAAATAAACTTTTGACAAAATTTTCTATAGAAATAAAATCTTGGTAGATTATTTTTGACTCGAGTGGCAACCATGATTATGAACCGAATAAAATGTGAACATATTTTTCTATAGAAATAAAATTTTGACAAAATTTTCTATAGAAATAAAATTTTGACAAAATTTTCTATAGAAATAAAATTTTGGTAGATTATTTTTGGCTCTAGTGGCAACCATGATTATGAACCGATATGGACCAATTTTTGTGTGATTGGATTGGGCGCTATATATAATTATGGACCGATGTGGATCAATTTTTGCACGGTTGTTAGAGACCATATACCAATACCATGTCCCAAATTTCAGCCGGATCGGATGAAATTTGCTTCTCTTTGAGGCTTCGCAAGCCAAATCTGGAGATCGGTTTATATGGGGTCTACATATAATTATGGACCGATGTGGACCAATTTTTGCATGATTGTTAGAGACCACATACCAACACCATGTACTAAATTTCAGCCGGATCGGATGAAATATACTTCTCTTAGAGGCTCCACAAGCCAAATCTGGGGATCGGTTTATATGGGGGCTATATATAATTATGAACCGATGTGGACCAATTTTTGCATGATAGTTAGAGACCACATACCAACACCATGTACCAAATTTCAGCCGGATCGGATGAAATATGCTTCTCTTCGAGGCTCCACAAGCCAAATCTGGGGATCGGTTTATATGGGGGCTATATATAATTAAGGACCGATATGGGCCAATTTTTGCATGGTTGTTAGAGACCATATATCAACATCATGTACCAAATTTCAACCGAATCGGATGAAATGTTCTTCTCTTTGAGGCTCCGTAAGCCAAATCTGGGGATCGGTTTATATGGGGGCTATATATAATTATGGACCGATGTGAACCAATTTTTGCATGGTTGTTAGAGACCATATACCAACACCATGTACCAAATTTCAGCCGGATCGGATGAAATTTGCTTCTCTTTTAGGCTCCGCAAGCCAAATCTGGGGATCGGTTTATATGGGGGCTATATATAATTATGAACCGATGTGGACTAATTTTTGCATGGTTGTTAGAGACCATATACCAACACCATATACCAAATTTCAGCAGGATCGGATGAAATATGCTTCTGTTAGAGGCTCCACAAGCCACATCTGAGGGTCCCTTTATATGGGGGCTATACGTAAAAGTGGACCGATATGGCCCATTTTCAATACCATCCGACCTACATCAATAACAACTACTTGTGCCAAGTTTTAAGTCGATAGCTTGTTTCGATCGGAAGTTAGCGTGATTTCAACAGACGGACGGACGGACATGCTTAGATCGACTCAGAATTTCACCACGACCCAGAATATATATACTTTATGGGGTCTTAGAGCAATATTTCGATGTGTTACAAACGGAATGACAAAGTTAAAAAAAGGGTATAAAAATAAGGATGACTGTCCAGGGTTAAAAGAAAGTTAAACAATCCTTACCAATTCACTATTAAATTACAGGCAAAGGAGTACTAAAAATTTGTCCAAATTTTGAAGGGGTTATTCTGAAATTAGATATTTGTTTTTACATTAAAAATATTACATTGGTTTCCAAAAATTTTGATTAAAGAAATACTAAAATAAGGCATTAAAAACCTGTAATTTTGATGATAAAAAGGTCACAAAAACGTAAATATTCTAGTTGAAATAAAGCCAATTTTTAAAAGAAAACTTACCAATTCTCTATTTGTTAAATTTGTTCGAATCCATCTGGAGTTGCTCTGAAATTAAATATTGCTTTTACAACAAAGAAAAACATTAAACTGGTTTTCCAAAAAAAATTAATTAACAAATAATAATATACATAAAAAATATTCTTTTTAGAAGATAGTCATATTAAAAAAATACTTACCAATTTATGAATAAACTATATATTCATAAACAATTTATGAATAAACTATTTTCCAAATTCATATGGAATTGAATATTAATATTTTACATAGAATAATAAAAATTTCAATACACTTTCATTTTCAACATATTTTCCTAAATATTCTTAATAACTTTTTTTCTAAACTACCGATAAAATATTAATAACTTTCATTTAAAATGTTTAATAAACAAACACCAATATATGTCTCAAAAATCCAAAATATTCCATGCCTTTATATTCCCTTTTCCCTTGTTGCATACATGCTTAAAAGATGCAACAGCCCACGCCAACGCCAACTATACAACTGAAGCATGCCAAACAAAACCAAACAAAGCCAAAACATTCCTACAACAACAAAAACACATGTGCCTTTATTGAAAACAACACCTCATCCAGCCAAATAAAACATCCGCAAATAACAAACACACACACACACACACAAACCACTAAATGAACAAAAATAAAAACAACCCCACGCTCATGTATGCACAACAAAACTCAAGTAACATCATCTTTACATTAATTACATTCCACTATTCCGATAAGGATCTCTGTACTATGCATTAGTTCATCGCATCTGCTGACAATTTAGTCTAAGAATAATATTCGTAAAGGCACACCAGTTTATGAACGATGAAACGTTTAACTTAAAATTTGCCAAATTTTCATGAAATGTTATCTACCATTTTTGACGAAAATGTCTATAAATTTAATTACACGTGAACTAAAAATATTTCATTTGGTAATTTTTTACCAACAATTATTAACTATAGGAATTGTCAGTAAGAAATTGCTATATATTCTCATACAAAAAAATCTCATAGTAAATTGCACTTATTATTTAGAAAATACTTTACATTTCAGAAGTAGTTTTATAGTATGACAAACGAATTTTTAACTACCAGTTAAGAAATTTTTTAAGGAAATTTCCATCGTATTTTGTAGGCCATGAACTAAACGATTGCTACTTAGAATTTGTAAAATTTCCTTTCGAGTAGTTAATTTTCGTTGAAGATACGAAAAATGAACTAAAATTCTGGAAAATTCTTGTAATAAATTATTGTAAAAATCTTCTTAAATTTACGAGACACTTTTTTTTCTGTGTAGAAACTGTATTTTCTATTTGCCTGAAATTGGAAATTCAAAGGTATTTTAGGGCCACAAATAGGTGTATCGATCCATGTTTTGGTATAGCCCCCATATAGAGCGATCTCACGATTTTACTTCTTGAAATCTAGAGGTATTTTGGAACCACAAATAGGTGTGGCAAAAATTGTGAGTATTGGTCCATATTTTGGTATAGCCGCCATATAGACCGATCTTCCGATTTTACTTCTTGGAAATTTAAAATCTAGATGTATTTTAGGACTACAAATAGGTGTGCCGAAAACTGTGGCTATCGGTCCATGGTTTGGTATAGCCCCCATATAGACCGATTACCTGATTTTACTTCTTGGGTGCCTAGAAGCTGTATTTTATATTCAATATATGGTGTGTATCGGTCTATGTTTTACTATAGCCCCCATATAGCCTGATTTTACTTCTTGGGCTTCTAGAATCAGTATTTTTTAATTTGCCTGTAAGTTGAAATCTAGAGGTTTTCTAGGACCATAAATAGGTTTTCAGAAAATGGTTTGCATCAGTCAATGTTTTGGTATAGCCCCTATATAGACCGATCTTCCGATTTTACTTCTTGAGCTTCTAGAAACCGTAGTTTTTATCCAATTTGCTTGAAATGTGAAATCTAGAGGTTTCTTATTACCATAAATAGGTGTTCCGAATATATTGTGTATCGGTACAGGTTTTGATATATCCCCCTTACAAACCCTCCCTCCGATTATGTGTCTAGATTCTGTAGGTTTTTCAGAACCACAATTAGGTGTGCTGAATTTTGTGTATGGGTGCATGTTTTTGGCATAGCATTAATATTGCCCGATTTCCCGATTTAACTCTTTGGGCTTATATAAACCGTAGTTTTTATCCAATTGGCCTGAAATTTTAAAAGATTTAGTTTTTATCGGTCCATTTGTTAAGGTCTCCATATAGACCGATTTCACTTCTTGAAGGTATAGTATGCGCACTGATCGTGAAAATGGCTTGAAACTGAAAGTAAAATTTCCAGATTTTACTTCTTCCACCTTTGAGAGGTGTCCAGACAACATTTCATGTTTGGGAGGTGTCCGGTTGTCAGAGTGTCCAAATTTGAGAGGTTTCACTTTATTATATTTGATTCATGGTGTTGGGTATTTAAGATTCGGCCCAGCCGAAATTACTGCTGTGTTTAAAATGAGCGGTAGTAACTCGTTTGTCATGCTATAAAACTACTTGTGAAATGTAAAGTACTTTTTAAATAATAAGTGCAATTTACTTTAAGATTTTTTTGTATGAGAAAATATTTTTTTACGAAAAATGAACTTGAAAGTGGATAGCAATTTCTTACTGGCAATTCCTATAGTTAATAATAGTTGGTACAACATTTCTCAATGAAATATTTTTAGTTCACACGTAATTAAATTTATAGATATTTTCGTCAAAGTTTTTGCTAATTTTAAGTTAAACGTTTCATCGTTCTTATACTGATATGCATTTAAGAGTATTGTTTTTAGAGTAAATTGTGGACAGATGCGATGAACTAATGCATAGTACAGAGATCTTTCTCGTCAAAGTGGAGTATGTTTAATGTAAAGATGATGTTACTTGAAATTTTTTTGAGAGTGAGAGCATGCAATGCAATAATGAGAAATGGTAGCGAGTGATGGGGATCCTTTTTAGCAAGTACACGCAAAGAAAAAAAAAAGTTTGGAAAACGTGTACCGAAAACGTTTTTCTTTTGTTAGAGTTTTTTGAATTGCTTCGAAAATTTTAAACTGTTATCACCAAAAAAATTCGTTTGTTACAAAATTTTTATTTTTTCAAAAAAAAAAGTTATTTTTGAAACAACAACACAGTCCATTTCGTTTATATCAAGCACTGTTCTTTTCTGACTTTAGGTCTTTAATAAGACACATTTTACAGTTCAAAATTTAATATACTACAATGTAATGTTGAACATTTGTTCGGAATCTTCAGAACATATCTGGAATATATGTTACAAAAAAAAAAGAAAAAAACAACAAAAATAAAAAAACTTTGGTCGAAGCAGGGATCGAACCCACGACCCTTGGCATGCAAGTCGGACGTAGCAACCACTGCTCCACGGTGCCAAACTAAATGTTTGTCTCTGTTAAATAAACTTTGTTTATTTGGTTCGTGGGCGCCGCAAGCTATGCTATATAAATATAACTTATATGGATATTTATCTATTGATGACCATAACAGGTACATAGCTCAGTGGTTAGTATGTTGGCTTACAAAGTGCATGGTCCGCGGTTCGATTCTCCGTCCAGGGGAAAGGTAAAAAAAATTTTAAAATTTATAAAATCGTATAATTTCTTCTACATTGTTGGTATTACAGGAAAAGGTGTTAGGAACTAAAAAACCTCGTGGATGTGAGAAAGATGTAAGGGAAAATGCAATTTGCTAGAAAACAATGTTTTTTTTTTTGAGTTTGTCTTTATGAAATCCTGGAAAAGAATAAACGTTTATCACAAAAAGTATATACTTTTCTTCCAAATACACTTCCTTACAGCGAAAAGCAAATGAGAAACGAACTTTGTTTGTCTAAAATTTCGTTTGGGAGGAAAGAATTATTTTTTTGCGTGTATGTAACAAGGGAATATAAAGGTATGGAATATTTTGATTTTTTGAGACATATATTGGTGTTTGTTTATTAAAACTGTTAAATGAAAGTTATTAATATTTTAGCGATGAGGTGTACAATGGCGAAGTGATGATCGGTAGCTTAGAAAAAAGTTATTAAGAATGTTCAATATTTAGGAAAAAATGCTGAAATGGAAAGTATATTGAAATTGTTTTATCTGATATTATTATTCAATGTAAAAAATAAATATTCAATTTCAGAGTAACTCCAGATGAATTTGGAAAATTGTTTGTTACACCTCAGCGTATATTAAACTATACTAAATAGGTAAGTGTTTTTTCAATGCGGGTTTCTTTTAAAAAATAATATTCTTTATGTATATTATTATTTGCTAATTATTATTATTATTATTTTTTTTAACCAGTTTCATGTTTTTCTTTGTTGTAAAAAATATTTAATTTAAGAGCAACCCCAGATGGATTCGGACCAATTTTTATATTTCTCTTCAGCGTATAGTTTGATAGAGAAGTGGTAAGTTTTCTTTTAAAAATTGGCTTTCTTTTCACTAGAATATTTACGTTTTTATGACCTTTTTATTATCAAAATTACACGTTTTTAATACCTTATTTTAGTGTTACTTTAATCAAATGTTCTTGGAAACCAATTTAATATTTTTAATGTAAAAACAAATATTTAATTTCAGAGTAACAATTTGGAAACATTTGTATGAACTGGTAAGCTTTCTTTAACATTCTTTTAACAAGAATATTTTCTTTTGCATAATATTATTTCTTTAATTAGATTTTTTGGAAACCAATTTAATGTTTTTTATTTAATGTAAAAAATAAATATTTAATTTCAGAGTAACCCCAAATGGATTTCGGTACTTTTTAACCTCAGCGTACATTGTACACACAAAATAATATTCTAATTTTTGAGCTAACAATAAATTGTTGTTACAGAAAATTTTGAAGTTCAACTAAATTTTTGTTGTTATATACCAAAATGTTTGTTGATATAACAAAATTAGTTGCTAAAGTGACTAAAATCGTAATTGTATTTACAAAATACGTTGTTAGCTAAAATTTAAACATAATTTTAATTGTATTGACAATCAAATTAATTGATACTTTTTTGTGTGTAATAGAGAATTGGTAAGATTTATACTAAAACGTTGGCTTTCTTTTAACAAGAATATTTATTGTATTATGTCCTTCACATCGATAACAACACAATTTTATGAGTTAATATATTACTTAATTCATTATTTCTCTAATTGTTTCCCCAACCAGACATCGAAAAATCATGTTCCCTGTATAAATTTAATCATCTTCTGTCAATTTCAAGTAAATCGGGCATGGTTACATTTTGCTCTATTTTTTGTAAAGGGACTTCACTTTCTCTGCAAATTTTAAGAAAATCTGTAAACTTTCCTTCAAGTTTCATAGTGTGGGGCAAGGAGAAGGTTCCCGTTCAAATACCCAAAAATCAAGTACACCATATTGATTTCATAACCTTCCCCAACGGCCTTTGTAAATTTAAAGTAAACTTGAGAATTCTAGTTTTTTTAAGTTTTAGAGGAAGTCTCCCTCCCCGTCTCAATATCGAAAAATTATATAGCGTATATTGTGTAGAAAATCTCATGCAAATTATAAGCCCAATTTTTAAACAGCAGGACAAGGGGATATCCATTATAATAATATAAACTACCCCACTTCCTCTGTAAATTTCATGTAAATTGGAAATGTTTAATTGTTTCACGGTATGTACTTGAGGAGAAATAAGATCTCCCTGTGCCCTTTTATTTTTCCCCGACCAAATATTATAAAATCATATCCCACATATAAATTTCATAATCTCCCCCAAGTTCCCCGTAAAATTTTATTTTAGTTTTTTTCACTGTACTTTAAAAAAAGTCAGACAAAGAGGAGGCCCCCCTCCTCGACCAAATATCGAAAAATGATGTAGCTGTTCTTTGCCTAGACGCCCCATTCAACCTTCCCTGAAAATTTCAACCAATAATTTTGTTCCAATTTTCAAAACGTCGGGCAAGGGTACCCCATAATAAATTCATAACTTCACGTGTTCTCTGTAAATCTCAAGTAAATCAGAGGATTTTTTTGTTTTTTACTCTACTTTAAACAAAAATTTTAGAAAGGGGTGGTCCACCTCCGCGACTAAATATCGAAAAAAAAAAATAGCGGGTCTTTGTCTACACGCAGAGAAACAACATGATTGTCACAATCATGTAACATTGTCAACTGCAACCATGTTGCCTCAGTGAACATGGTTCTAAGAAAAATAAAATTGTCCTCATCTAAAATGTTTTTGTATTGATAAAAAAATTTGTTTCCATTAAAAGACAATGGTCAGGATCTAAAATGTTATGGTATTCGTCAAAAAAGTTAAAAGAACATGGTCACAACCTAAAATGTTTTGATCTTTATGAAAAAACTTTTTTCGTCGTCGAGAAAAGGACGCCACTTGAGAAAAGAAAACACAAAATTAACTTTATTTATTTATAAACTAATTCACTGTTTATTTGTATAAATATAAATACACCCTCAAAAAAATTCCAAACATATTTTGCAGGAAGCACATATATTATTGGATACTGCCGAAATTTTTAGATCTCACATTTCTATGACTGTAAATAAGGCCTATGGATCATTTGGATTTGTCAAGCGCTGGAGTAAAGAATTTTCTGACCCATTTGTTACAAGAAACTTATATACTTCACTTGTGCGTCCTATCCTGGAATATGGATCTGTAATTTGGGACCCACAGTACCAAATTCATTGCAATCGTATTGAATCTGTTCAGAAACAATTTTTACTGTTTTGTTTACGTCGGAATAACTGGACACCTCAAACCTTGCCGTCTTACAAAGAAAGACTATCGCTCATCAAATTACCTACACTGAAAAGTAGACGTACCATGCTGAATATCTGTTTTATGGTTGATTTAATTAACGGAAGATTTAAATCTGACTTCCTTATTAACAGCATATCAAACAATGTACCCTTTAGACCTACCCGCAACTTTGAACTGCTCCACATTGAATACTTTCGAACGAACTTTGAAAACAACGATCCACTTCGCCGTCTTTGTAAAGAATTCAATAAATTTTATTATTATCTTGATTTGTCAGAAGAGAAATACAATGTAAAGAAAAAGATAACATTATTATTAACTACTTGATATATTAACAAACAATATGTATATAATGTAATATATTACTGTTAGTCTGTAAGGGTTTAATCCATAGATGAAAATAATAAAAAATAAAAAAAAAAATATTAATATGTTTGTTTTATGTGAACATATTATATGTTTGGAAGCTTTTTGAGCCCAAAAATATTATATGCTTGGAAGAATTTTTCCCAAAGACGATTGTGCTCAATCCCTAACATACTCGTAATTTTCACTTCCACGAAATTTTTTAGTTCTTGGCACCTTTTTCTGTAAGACAAATAATGTTGAAGAAATTAATCAATTTTATAAATTTTTTAAATTTTACCTTTCGCCTGGACGGAGAATCGAACCGAGGACTATACAGTTTGTAAGCCAACACACATCCACTGGGCTACATAGCTGTTATAGTCACCAGTAGACAATTATCGTTATAAGTTACATTTATATAGCATAGTTTGCAGCGACCACGAGCCCATGCAAACATAACATTATTTAACAGAAAGATACATTTGTTGGCCACGTGGAGCAGTGGTTAACATGTCTGCTTTGCATGCAAAGGGTCTGGGTTCAATCCCTGCTCCGACTGAACACCATTTTTTTTTTTTTAATTTATACATTTATATTTATACTATATTAAATTTTTAGTATGAAACTTCGAAATGTGTGTTATTAAAGATTTACAGTCACAAAAGAATAGTGCTTGATATAAACGAAATGGACTGAGCTTTTGGATAAAATATTATGTTTTATTGCAAAAATAACAATTTTATAACAAAAAAAACAGTTTTTGGTATAAAAGTTTGAAATTTTGGAAGGAATTCAAAAACTCTAACAAAAGAAAAACGTGGAGTCGAGTATAAACATACATAAATAATTTTATAATATACACATACATTTATTTAGGCGTGAACAGTTTTTTACTAGCATTTAACATCATTTTAAATGCATTTAAAGCTTATTGTGTTTTGTACTTAATTTCATGTTTGCCTTTAAGGCCGGTATTAAGTTGGCATTATCGTTCTAAAATGACCCTGTTTTGCCTTTTACTTTTCTTTAATACTTCATTTTATAGAAAAATAAACTTTTTCAATTGTTTTGCAGCTAACTCGAACTTAATGTCCGCTTTTGTATTTGAAGGTATCCGTCAACTCCTCTTGGAATACTTATTAATAAAAAGGAACTAAACTTTATTATTTTTGTTGTTGTATATTTTCCACCGTTGTTGTTTTTTTTTTTTTTTAATTTCCTTTGCCTGAATATTTTGACTTACTCCTCGCGAATGTCTATTCTCTTGGTTCCGAATGTTTATTCTCTTTACTCCGAATACTCATTCTAACATATCAAATTTTTGGCTAAAGCATATCAAATTTTTGGCCTTATCATAAAACAGTTTTCCGAAACAACATACAAGCGTTTTCACAGAAATTGCTCTCTTTTGATTCTCTCGCTGTGTTATGTTGATATCTTTAGTCAACCCTCCCGGTTTCTATCTCTATTTCTTTCTCTATACTCTCTCTCTCTCTGTCGCTCTCTGAATAAAATATCACAACATATATATGTTTACTCGAAATTTGTTAATTTATATATGTTTACATTCACACATATTATGGTTATGGAACATTCATGCCCCAAACATAATATATTCTAACATATTAACATATGTGTCCCAAACATTTAGTGTTAGTTTAGAAACATTACATGTTTACACTTAAATATATTGTGCTTAAAAATTGTGGCCGAAACACATTTTGTTCATATCGGAACATATGAAAAACATATTTTTCTAACAGTGTAATGTCGTGCAAGCAAACATCACATAGTTTTAAACACTCTATTTTGGTTCAATTTCACCAATAAGTAATCATTCCATATTTACTTCGTGCCCATCAAATGTACCAACGCAGACATCATGTAACTGCATATAAAAATAAATTATACCATATATCAAAAAGCAGAATAAAAACAGGTACATTTTTTCAATTACACTTCCTTTTTTGTTTTCATATAAAACCACGTGCCACTTCTGAATAAATAAATTAACACAAAACACAGTAATTCCATATTCTTCGTCCATTCCAAGAAACAATCAACACACGACTGACGCGCAAAATGAAAATTTAAATGCTTATTGCCAACATATATTTTTCTCCGCTCGAAAATTATTTTTACAAATACAAAATACATGATTTTCGCGACAATTACATGTTCTAGATAAGCATTAAATGGATGCGGCAACCATGTCCAAACAAGTTTTTTCTGCGCGTGTAGACATCACCACTAACCTTGGAAATTTCACCCAAATCGGAGAACTTTGGCCAAATTTTGAAAAAGTCGGGCAAGTCCTCCACCAGATATCAAAAAATGAAGTACCCTATTTTCACCACATGATTACCCTCTACGTTCTCCGAACATTTTTCATGTGAAAAAAAATAAAATTATTTTATAACAAAAGCAACTGCGATGAATTCAAATTATAATTTTTTGTAATGTGCGCTGTATCTAAAACAGATTTTGAAACTTTTCTCGAATTTTCTTTGCTATAAAACTCACAGAGCCCGAGACCTGTCCAACGAATGTAAAACCGCGTCAGGATGGAAAAACCGACTTATTTTTATATATTAGATTTTTATAATTTTTAATACATTTTAACGCTTGTAGTTTGACCTCCAATATTGATAATTGAAAAGGTTGATAATTTTTTCGACAAAATTTAAATAATTTGTACCATTTTATTAATTTTTACTGTTTTTAACATACTTTATACAAAAAGTTAAAATTACCCATAAACAATTAATTAAAATCATTTGGGATCTAACCAAATATGATGAGATATAAATAAATATTGTTTACTTTTAATTAGATGTAACTAGATATAATCCCATATATGACAAGATCCAACATCAAATCTATCTACATATAGGGCTATATACAATTATATCTAAGGCATTTGATCTAGGCCAATATTGAGATCTTATCAGATCTTATTCTATTGCAATTAGATATAATCATATCTTACCAATTTTCTAACTAGTTCTCTCAATTTTTACTCGGGAATTTAAAAAAGGACATCTTTGGATGAACATTTTTGGACGTGCTTTTGAAGTTGTGCCTTTAGAACAACTTCCAAATTTGTTTTTACTGGGTTAGTTAACGCAAAATATTCCCTAAAGAAGTACTTCGATTTAAATGCGATACTTTTGAACAAATAATCTTTCAGTTTTTAAAAATCAGGAAGATGCAGCGAATCGGGCCGGTTTCGGCTAGTATATTAATCTTAACGAAATTTCTGTGTAAATCTAACAGATTAAAAAATCTGTAATATTTTGAGTGTATGATATAATAATACTTCAGTACTTTGGTGTATCAAACGGTTTATGAAAATATCCAACAGAAATTATGACGATTTAATAGAGAGACTTATCATTCCTTATAATGATGTTAGCTGTTGTTGATTTGAGCAACAGATGAATAGAAAGACATAATACATTTCCCACCTCATCTTAATCAAATACATTGTAGTATTTATGCAAATTATAGTTTCAACTAATGAACGAAAAGAAATCGAATTTACACTGCGAAAATATATAACATAGGGTTGTTTCATAATCACAATTTCAGCTAGGCTCCCGACATACAAAGTTCGTTAAGATCTGAATTAAACAAACTACCAATTTAATAGTTTTGGTCATTTATCATTCTGTTTCGGCTGATGGTCGTCATAAATGCCAAATTAGCTTCTGTATTTTTTAAAGGTTTCTTTCTCGTCTTCGACTTCCATCGAAGCAAAGACGCCACACAAGAAACTGGGAAAACCAGAAACCCAAAGAGTTCAAAATTAATTACATTTTGTAATTAGCAAAGGAGAAGAGAAATATTCAAAACTACTAAATTGTGGCCACCAAATGGCATAACTTTTTTTCCCATTCGTCAAGTGGTTCACGTCTGTCAGTTGGTAATGTGGTAGCCTTCCATTTACAATACACTTGCCACAATGTTTCGAACATGAAAATAGATAAAAAGTAGCTTTTGAAAACACTTCCATCCGTTGTCGGCCATAGTGATCTAGGGAGACGCTTTTGGGAGGGCCAGTAGGCCACTCTGATGTGGAGAAGATTAATTGCGATGTAATGAATGTAAATTTAATACGATGTAGAACCATTGGGTTGAGTAGTAAGTTCCTTAAAATTAAAAAAAAAAATCATAAATGAAAACTCCATCAGTCTTCGCCATAGAGAAAGGAGCTACCTTTATTGTTCCTGCAATAATGTGATAAGGCTGGTATATTCAGTAAGGGTGCTATAGATCAGCTACTTAAATTCAGGAACTCTAGATATTAATACTTGATTATTTGATTATTTGGTACATTTGTAATATCGAGAGCCTTCTTCAAATACAAGTAGTTCAAGCTAAAGACATTCTTGCAAGTTCTAACTCCGATGATTTCCTTTAAACTTCCATTTTTTAACAAGTGAAATAAATTAATTATGTACAATAGTATTTCTTGAATTTTATAAAAAAAACTTTACCTGTTTTTGTGATATCGGCATTTGTAATACAGCTTATTTTAATGCCCTTTTTCTGTATATCGGACGATAGCTTTCTTTCGTACTTCAAACGAAAGAAAATTGATTTTGGTTTCTCTATGTCGAAAGGCAATTGAATGTATTCTCAGACCAAAAATATGAAACTATACCTGAAATATGAAATTATACCCTTCACCACTACTGTGGTACAGGGTATAATAAGTTTGTGCATTTGTATGTAACGCCAAGAAGGAGTAATCATAGACCAACCTTTTAGTATACGGATTAGAATTAAATTCTGAGTCGATATAGCGATGTCCGTCTGTCTGTCTGTTGATGTATTTTTGTGTGCAAAGTACAGCTCGCAGTTTTAGTCCGATTGTCCTAAAATTTGGTATAGGGTCCTGTTTCGGCTCAAAGACGATCCCTATTGATTTTGGAAAAAATCGGTTCAGATTTAGATATAGCTGCCATATATATTTTTCACCGATCTGGTCATATTTTATGAGTCTCGAAAAACTTGCAAAATACACCCAAAGAAAAGTAGACTTCTAAAACCAAGTTTCAAATTCTTATTTCTAGCCTGAATCCGCAATGAACATTTTAAGTACGCAAATACTAAGTTATACTCATATTAAGTACAAAGTGCGCTTATTTGTGCAATTCAAGTGCTTAAAGTTTGATTTAAGCTTGGTTGGAGTTAAAATAAGAAAATTTTTACTTAATTCGTCTGTGAGAGTTAGCTAATGAGAGCGCAAAATAAAGATTGCTCTCTTCGATACTCTCATAGATTTTCAACCCCCGAAAACTGTTTTTTTTCTTACATACACAGAATTTTCAATTTAATGTTTGGCTTTTAGTGTTAGTGTTGTTGTTTGGCTTGCATTTCGTCTGCTATCTTAAGCCGACTACGGATTAAAATAAGAAAACTTTAACTTGATACTCCTTTATGAGTCATATCAAATCAGAATACAGAATATATAAAGGTTTTTGCAGTGATGCCAATTTGGTGCTTTTAGCACCAAATTTAGTGCTTTTTGATTTCTAAAAAGCACCAAATTGCCTTTTTGGTGGCTTTTCAAAAAAAAGCACCAACTTGGTCCTTTCTGGCATTTTCATTTAGTGCTTTTTTCATTTTGAACAGTATTAAGTTTAATTTAAACAAAAATTAGGATTAGACTTTCAGGAGCTTAAGAAACTCAACTTTATTGCCAAATATAGAATTTGATTGTTATGAAGGTGGTATTGATTGCTATATATAATATATAATATCTTTTTCTGACTATATAAAGTATCCCAGCAAAAAAAGCGTCGCCAAAAAAGTAATGAAAATGTTCTTTTTGGATCCGAAAGTGGTGCAAATTGACGCAGAAGCGATGAATTTAACATGGGCTTGTCATAGGACGGAAGTCCTCCATTTCAACAGCCGGTGCACTGAATTTGCATCACTTCTTTAGGTGTGATCTGAATTCAATGTTTTGGATGTAAATTAAACAATTGTGTGATATTTTGTCAAATAAATAATTTTTAAACTTTTTTATTATTTTTAATGGATTCTAACGCTTGTCTGAAACGTTTGACCTCAAATATTTTCAAAAATTCACAATTTTTTCAGATTGGATTTAGCATTTTTTTCGAGAAAATTTAAATAATTTGTACCATTTTATACATTCTTAAACTGTTTTTAATCGATTTGAAACCAAAAAAGTTAAAATTACCCATTACAAATATGAAAAAGCATGTTATAACAAGTATATACGGCCGTAAGTTCGGCCAGGCCGAAGCTTATGTACCCTCCATCATGGATTGCGTAGAAACTTCATCTAAACAAAATTTTAACAAAATTTTCTCTAGAAATAAAATTGTGACAAAATTTTCTATAGAAATAAAATTTTGACAAAATTTTCTATACACTGAAAAAACAGTGAACCCTTTTCCATTGCAAAATGAACTAAACTGTAGTAATATTGACCATGATTTAGCCCTTAAGATTTTTTTCAACTTGTCTAGTTTATAATTCCCTTAAATTTTAGTTAATCTATAACATTGTATTTTAGTTCATTTTTACAACACCATAAGATTTATATACCCCTACTAAGTTAAAAAGTCTGTATTATTTTGGTTTACTTGCTTATTTGTTGGGAAACGCGATAATAAAAATTGGTTAACAGTCTCTTTAAAATGTTGACGACTAAACTATTTTTAAATCAATCATTCCACAGTACAGAGAAATTAAATAATTAAAGGAAGAACAAACCGTTTTACTATTATGAAAATTTTCATACAATAAAAAAAAAAACTTTCTTTAAGCAAAAGTACTTTATTGCAAAAACTTATGGTGAAAGTTCTTAATACAATGTTTTTGTGAATGAAAATTATGACCACGTGGAACAAGAAAGTAATTTATTTTAACTCGCTTTTGGACATTTTGACTTTTCCTTAGTTTTTTATTCATCGTAAGTATATTTTTCACATATCTTGCTGAAAAAAAATGGAAGGAATAATGAAAATTGTTAAAAATTAACATGTAATAAAATATAATTTTTTAGATCTTTAAATTAGCTTATAACTTACCATATTTGGGGGCATTTTATTAAATGGTATAAGGAATTCAACTTTTCTTAGATAAACGTACCTCATAAGTTTGTACCTGAAACAATTAGAAAACTAATGAATTAAGTAATATATTAACTCATAAAATTGTGTTGTTATCGATGTGAAGGACATGATACAATAAATATTCTTGTTAAAAGAAAGCCAAAGTTTTAATATAAAACTTACCAATTCTCTATTATATTGTACACTAAGGTTAAAAAGTTGTCGAAATTCATTTGGGGTTACTCTGAAATTAAATATTTATTTTTTACATTAAATTGGTTTCCAAAAAATCTAATTAAAGAAATAATATGCATAAGAAAAGTAAATATTCTGGTTAAAAAATGTTAAAGAAAGCTTACCAATTCATAAAAATGTTTCCAAATTGTTATTCTGAAATTAAATATTAGTTTTTTACATTAAAAATATTAAATTGGTTTCCAAAAATATTTGATTAAAGTAATACTAAAATAAGTTAAAGTAATATTAAAAACATGTAATTTTGATAATAATAAAAAGGTCATGAAAACATAAATATTCTAGTGAAAAGAAAGCAAATTTTTAAAAGAAAACTTACCACTTCTCTATTGAATTATACGCAGAGGAGAAATATAAAAAATTGCCCGAATGCATCTGGGGTTGCTCTTAAATTAAATAGTTTTTTACAAAAAAGAAAAACATGAAACAGGTTAAAAAAATAATAATAATTAGCAAATAATAATATACATAAAGAATATTATTTTTTAAAAGAACACTTACCTATTTATAATTAAACTATACGCTGAGGTGTAACAAACAATTTTCCAAATTCATCTGGAGTTACTCTGAAATTGAATATTTATTGTTTACATTGAATAATAAAAATTAAATTAGATAAAACAATTTCAATGTACTTTCCATTTCAGCATTTTTTTCCTAAATATTGAACATTCTTAACAACTTTTTTCTAAGCTACCGATCATCACTTCGCCATTGTACAACTCATCGCTAAAATATTAATATCTTTCATTTAAAAGTTTTAATAAACAAACACCAATATATGTCTCAAAAAAAAAACCAAAATATTCCATACCTTTATATTCCCTTGTCACACACTTGCTAAAAAGGTGCAACAGCCCACGCCAACGCCAACTATACAACTGAAGCATGCCAAACAAAACCAAGCAAAACCAAAACATTTCTACAACAACAAAAACACATGTGCCTTCATTGAAAACAACACCTCATCCAGACAAATAATCCATTCGCGAATAATAAACACACACACACCACTGAAAGAACAAAAATAAAAACAACCCCATGCTCAGATATACACAACATCCCCATCACTCGCTACCATTTCTCATTACTGCATTGCATGCTCTCTCAAAAAAATTTCAAGTAACATCATCTTTACATTACACATATTCCACTTTGACGAGAAAGATCTGTGTACTATGCATTAGTTCATCGCATCTGTCCACAATTTACTCTAAAAACAATACTCTTAAATGCATATCAGTATAAGAACGATGTAACGTTTAACTTAAAATTAGCAAAAACTTCATGAAATGATATCTACCCATTTTTGACGAAAATGTCTATAAATTTAATTACATGTGAACTAAAAATATTTCATTGACAAATGTTGTACCAACTATTATTAACTATAGGAATTGCCAGTAAGAAATTGCTATCCGCTTTCAAGTTCAATTTTCGTAAAAAAATATTTTCTCATACAAAAACTCTTTATAGTAAATTACACTTATTACTTAGAAAGTATTTTACATTTCATAAGTAGTTTTATAGTATGGCGAAAGAATTTTTAACTACCAGTTAAGAAAATGTTTAAGGAAATTTCCATCGTATTTTGTAGGCTATGAACTAAACGATTGCTACTTAAAATTTGTAAAATTTCCTTTCGAGTAGTTAATTTTCGTTAAAGATACGAAAAATGAACTAAAATTCTGGAAAATTCTTGTAATAAATTATTGTAAAAATCTTCTTAAATTTACGAGACACTTTTTTTTCTGTGTAAAACACACTTTACAATTTCGTAGTAAAAATTTAATATAATAGTATGTAATGCTGAACACCTTTTCGGGAACTTCCGAACGTATCTGGAATATATGTTAAAAATATATTAAAAAACAAATGGTGTTGGTCGAAGCAGGGATCGAACCCAGGTCCCTGTCACGCAAGGCGGACGACCAACCACTGCTCCACGCTGCCAACAAATGTATGTTTAACAATGTTATGTTGTTAAACAATGTTATGTTGGCATCGGCTCGTGGGCGCCGCAAGCTATGCTATATAAATATAACTTATAACGATAATTATCTCTTGATGACCATAACAGCTACGTAGGCCAGTGGTTAGTGTGCTGGTTTACAAACTGTGTGGTCCGCTGTTCGAATCCCCGTCCGACAAAAGGTAAAATTAAAAAAAAAAATTATAAAATATAATAATTTCTTCTAAAATGTTTGTATTACAGAAAAAGTGAGAAAATGTGAGGGAATATACAATTAGGCAGAAAAAAAAATTTGAGCACAATCTTCTTTGGGAGAAAATTCTTCTAAGCATATAATATTTTTGGGTTCAAAATGTCTCCACACATATTATATGTTCACATAAGAACATATAGTTTTTTGGAAGACAACATTATTGAATTTTAACGGGAAAATTCAATTCACTATTAAATTACAAGCAAAGGAGTACTAACAATTTTTCAAAATTTTTAATGGGTTATTCTGAAATTAAATATTTGTCTTTTACATTAAAAATAATACATTTCTTTCCAAAAAAAAATGACTAAAGAAATACTAAAATAAGGTATTAAAAACATTAATTTTGATGATAAAAAGGTCATAAAAACGTAAATATTCTAGTTGACAGGAATCCAATTTTTAAAAGAAAACTTACCAATTCTGTATTTTTTTAAATTTGTTCGAATCCACCTGGAATTGCTCTGAAATTAAATATTGCTTTTACAACAAAGAAAAACATTAAACTGGTTTCAAAAAAAAAAAAAAAAATAAATAATAATGATTAACAAATAATAATGTATATTAAAAATATTCTTTTAAAAGAAAGTCATATTAAAAAAATACTTACCAATGATTAAACTATACGCTGAGATATAACAAAAATTTTTAAAATTCATCTGGAATTGAATATTATTTTTTTACATTGAATACTAAAAATTTCAATACACTTTCAATTTCAACATATTTTCCTAAATATTCTTAATAACTGTTGTTGTTTTTTGATTTCAGCTTAAAACCATACATTGACCAAACACAAGTGTAGCTTAACCAACAGAGGAAAATAATGTTTGTCAAATTTATTTGGGCAAAGCCCTATAGACTGCAAGATGGTTGGATGGACGCACGTTTCGGAATTACCACATTCCTCATCAGCATCCTCTACTTGCAGCAAAACTATCAACCAATTATCAGAATAAATTCAGGCAGTTCATTAAACCCAACAATAAACCACACTTGAACCCTCCGAAAAAAGGCTTTACATTGATAGCCGGCTTATGCCGAAATAAATTCGTACAACCATCTCTCTTTTCCTTTGCCACTTTCAAATCATCGATTTGAGTGAAGTTGGCTGGGTTTTATTTCGAGCGTGCTTCCTCTTCTTAAGCTACACTTGTAGTTTGGTCAATGTATGGTTTTAAGCTGAAATCAAAAAAACAACAACTATTCTTAATAACTTTTTTATAAACTACCGATAAAATATTAATAACCTTCATTTAAAAGGTTTAATAAACAAAAACAAATATATGTCTCAAAAATCCAAAATATTCCATGCCTTTATATTCCCTTTTCCCTTGTTGCATATATGCTTAAAATATGCAACAGCCCACGCCAACGCCAACTATACCAAAGATTATAAAAGAGGAAGATGGGAGATTGGCTACTGAGCACATCAAACCATTTACCACATTAGTTTAATACTCGAACCAAACGCGTATACGACAAGTATTGACATAGCATTAAAATGCACATAAAAAGAAATTAAGAGCACGAAATAAATTTCCATAAAGGGGAAAATGTAATTTTTTTTGTTGTTGCCTAAAATTTATCATTGTTTCATTAAGAAAATTAAATTTTTCATTTAAAAAATAAAAACTAAAAACAACTAAAAGGTTACAAACATGTATTAAACTAATCTGGTAAATGCAACATTTGGTATGACGCAAGCCAATCTCCCATCTTCCTCTTTTATTATCTTTGGCCAAAACATTCCTACAACAACAAAAACACATGTGCCTTTAGGCAAAGATAATAAAAGAGGAAGATGGGAGATTGGCTTGCGTCATACCAAATGTTGCATTTACCAGATTAGTTTAATACATGTTTGTAACCTTTTAGTTGTTTTTAGTTTTTATTTTTTAAATGAAAAATTTAATTTTCTTAATGAAACAATGATAAATTTTAGGCAACAACAAAAAAAATTACATTTTCCCCTTTATGGAAATTTATTTCGTGCTCTTAATTTCTTTTTATGTGCATTTTAATGCTATGTCAATACTTGTCGTATACGCGTTTGGTTCGAGTATTAAACTAATGTGGTAAATGGTTTGATGTGCTCAGTAGCCAATCTCCCATCTTCCTCTTTTATAATCTTTGCCTTTAGGGCTGTGTTCTTTTAGCACTGGATGCAACATTTGTATGCGCTATCCAGAACATCGTTGCACTGGTGTTCTATCCAGAACATCTCATCAGTGCAAGTCGCGCCGGTGTTGCCAGGTTGTATTTTGATAAAGTGGCGCTTCTTTAATTTACAATAGCAATTTATTGTGACTAATTTATCGAAAAACATGAAATCGAAAGTGGTACAGTGTCGTAAATAATCGCAGCAGTAAATATTTATTACTATTTCAGCATTTCATACATTAAAAATGTAAGATTTCACTTCATTTCTGTGATTATTTTTAAACAGCTGATGACAGTGTTGCATATTTATGGAGATGTCCTGGATAAACGAGTACTCTGTTTTCTTTTAGTCCTTCGCGGCTTAGGGTATCCAGTGCTAAAAGGAAACAGCCCTTTTATTGAAAACAACACCTCATCCAGCCAAATAAACCATCCGCGAATAACAAACACACACACAAACCACTAAATGAACACAAATAAAAGCAACCCCACGCTCATGTATACACAACAAAACTCAAGTAATATCATCTTTACATTATGCGCTTTACAGACTATCAGTTATTCCGGACGACAGTGCTCGTGTCGAACATATCCCATATATTGTGCACATTATATGTTAAGTCCGAAGACATAATCGATAGTGCTGCATGCTTATGGGATCGATAACACATTTACCGATTATTTAGTCATCGCCGACAAGTCGTATCGATCCGACACTCTGTAAGATTCTTTACAAACACCGATATTCCGTCCGGAATAACTGATAGTCTGTAAAGCGCATAAATCACATTCCACTATGCCGATAAAGATCTCTGTACTATGCATTAGTTCATCGCATCTGCTGACAATTTACTCTAAGAATAATATTCGTAAAGCCACGTCAGTTTAAGAACAATGAAACGTTTAACTTAAAATTTGCAAAATTTTCATGAAATGTTATCTACCATTTTTGACGAAACTGACTATAAATTTAATTACATGTGAACTAAAAATATTTCATTGGGTAATTTTCTACCAATAAATGAGGGGTGTTCAGGTTTTTTAAATGCAAAATTGAAAGAAATACGTCAAGTTTATATTGACCAAATTTTGACCGTATCACCCTTTATCCCATTACAACGTCATTACCTATGTGTAAGGGTTATGGATGCCGATTATTGAATATTGTGTTTTACTCAGTAATGGGAACGATGGAACAAACCAGTTTTACTTTGTATTTGTAACAGTAATCTAGAGCTAAACACCCCACATTTACCGCCCGATTGGTTGGTAAACTATAAACGGGTGATGATATTTTATAGTTTTTTCCTAAAAATATGCCACACATAATTTTTGAAACAACTACTTGTCATCGGTTTTATATATTACATCAATACATATTTGGCAATAAGATTTAGGAACAACATTTAAGAATAAGACTACTTTGTAATACTTTTGTAATAATTAATATCTATATACTTATTTATTACATTTTCGTTTTTTTTTTGCGCAAACTTTCCGGACCCTTAAAATTTTTGAAAGACTTCCGATGTCCGCAAACAGTCCTTCACTCTACAGTCTTCCGTCTTGAAAGCATCTGAAATAAAATATTAAATTAGTCAATAAGTATAAAAACTATAAGTAATAGAACAAATATTACCAAAGATAGCACTATCTAATGCTTTAAATTCCTTAAAAGGTCTTTTGTCACTGATGCCCTCCGAAGTTCTGTTATAAGCTACCGGCATTACATTTTATAATAAACACCTATTGAATCGATCATACATTATAAGAAAAAATAAAATTTAAGAAGTTGTAAATGTTGTTAATATTATGGTAAACTTTTCAAGGGATGCTGAAATAAGCTTGTCGTTAGAATGCAATGAACGTGCACGCACGTTATCGTGCATTACGAACAATTTCTAATACCCCCTGTTCTGATTTACGAATTCATTTTGAATTTCGTTCACTATGACGTAAATCACGCTTTCCACGCGCACTCCTCTACTGCAGTCTTCTCTAACACTGGCACTTGAAAAGGCAAGAAATGGACTATTTTTTTTTATTTTTGAAACTTACCTTGATTGATGTAAACATACTTACTTAATCTTCGAAGTTTTCCAAGAACATAATCGATTGTTTGGTAATTGATTTGAATTTTTACCACTGGGTATTCTCTCCGAATACTCATTTTAATATTCAAATTAAATAATATTTTCACTTAGCATATCAAATTTTTGGCGAAGTCTTATTTCACAACATATATATGTTTACTCCAAATTTGTAAATTTATATTTGTTTATATGCACACATATTATTTTTCTAATCACTTCTAGATTTTGTACGTAATTTGCAAAGACGGCGTTAATAATAAAAATAGGGGAATAATGCATATTGTAGCTTATTTTCTTCGAAATGAAAAGTAATAGTTTTCTGTGCCAATTAAACAAGAAGCATGGGTGGCAACCACAACCACTAAATTGGAAATAATAGTTTCTAATTCAAGTAGGTTGAAAAACTTCGTATTAAGTTTAAATTTATTGAAAACATAATATGTATGTTTTAAATGTCGTAAAATTATATTTTTCCGCGGCAAGTATTATTTCTATTTTTAGTGTAACTTTACCAAAATTATCGTGTTGGACGATCGTTGTAAGAATTATATGCTTCTGTGCAAACATGTTTTGTATTAAAAAAGTTATTCACGTAAACATATTATGTTCACAGAAAAAAAGTGTCTGGTAAATTTAAGCAGATTTTTACAATAATTTATTACAAGAATTTTCCAGAATTCTAGTTCAGTTTTCGTATCTTCAACGAAAATTAACTACTCGAAGGGAAATTTTACAAATTTTAAGTAGCAATCGTTTAGTTCATAGCATACAAAATACGATGGAAATTTCCTTAAAAATGTTCTTAACTGATAGTTAAAAATTCTTTCCTCATACTATAGAACTACTTATTAAATGTAAAATTCTTTCTAAATAATAAGTGTAATTTACTATAAAGAGTTGTTGTATGAGAAAATATTTTTGTACGAAAATTGAACTTGATAAAAAAAAAGCGGATAGCAATTTCTTACTGGCAATTCCTATAGTTAATCATAGTTGGTACAACATTTGTCAATGAAATATTTTTAGTTCACATGTAATTAAATTTATAGACATTTTTGTCAAAAATGGGTAGATATCATTTCATGAAGTTTTTGCTAATTTTAAGTTAAACGTTCCATCGTTCTTATACTGATATGCATTTAAGAGTATTGTTTTTAGAGTAAATTGTGGACAGATGCGATGAACTAATGCATAGTACAGAGATCTTTCTCGTCAAAGTGGAATATGTTTAATGTAAAGATGATGTTACTTGAAATTTGTTTTCAGAGTGAGAGCATGCAATGAAATAATGAGGAATGGTAGCGAGTGATGGGGATGTTGTGTATATCTGAGCGTGGGGTTGTTTTTATTTTTGTTCTTTCAGTGGTTTGTGTGTGTGTGTTTAGTATTCGCGAATGGTTTATTTGTCAATGAAGGTACATGTGTTTTTGTTGTTGTAGGAATGTTTTTGTTTTGCTTGGTTTTGTTTGGCATGCTTCAGTCGTATAGTTGGCGTTGGTGTGGGCTGTTGCATCTTTTTAGCAAGTATGTAACAAGGGAATATAAAGGGATGGAATATTTTGGTTTTTTGAGACATATATTGGTGTTTGTTTTGGGGATCTATAGTACAAACCAATAATCGATTTTTCCACTTTTCCATTATTGACTTTTAATCAAAAATCGATTTTCGATTATTTTTACCATTCAAAATTCGAATATTCGATTTTTCGTAATCGAATTTCATAGAAATAATGATTATACAAAATATTCGATTTTATGAAATCTATTTTGTTTTTGCGAGTTGGAGATAAATGCAAAAATTAGTGTTCTAGTCAAACATGTTTTTTTTTTTAATTTGTTTAATATATTTTTAAAATGTTAAGTATAAAATTTTTAACATGTACGAATCATTTATCATTATTTCACAAAATAAATTCAAGGAAATTGAAAACACAAAGGATTCATTTAAACCAATTTAATATTTAACTTAATCAAATCAATATTTTTATTCTTATTGGTAATAGAATTCTATAAATAAAAATGAAGAAATGTCTCGGTATATTTCAAATACTTGAAACCAATGAATATGAAAACAGAAAACACTAAAATCGAGTTTTGATAATCTAAAATCGATTTTGCGATTATTTTAAGGTTAATAAGCGATTTCGATTTTTTTAGATTTTCATGCCAAAATTCGAATAATCGATTTTCGATTTATAGATCCCTAGTTTGTTTATTAAAACTTTTAAATGAAAGTTATTAATATTTTGGTGATGAGATGTACGATGGCGAAGTGATGATCGGTAGCTTATTAAGAATGTTCAATATTTAGGAAAAAATGCTGAAATGGAAAGTATATTGAAATTGTTTTATCTAATATTATTATTCAATGTAAAAAATACATATTCAATTTCAGAGTAACTCCAGATGAATTTGGAAAATTGTTTGTTACACCTCAGCGTATAGTTTAATCATAAATAGGTACGTGTTCTTTTTCAATGTGGTTTTCTTTTAAAAAATAATATTCTTTATGTACATATATTATTATTTGCTAATTATTTCTTTGTTCTTAGGTTAGGTTAGGTTAGGTTAAAGTGGCAGCCCGATTAAATTTCAGGCTCACTTAGACTATTCAGTCCATTGTGATACCACATTTAACTAAAAGTACCTATTACATATGGGCACTTCTAGTCTTAACCACTGAACCTTCTCTATTATTAACTTTTGTGGAACCAACCAGATTGCTCCAAAAACATTAACAAACTGCTTAAGTTAACGTTTTCCAGGTCAGCCAGTAATCTAAAGCTATATGCTCCTAAAATTCGCTTACGCCTTACACAAAAAGCAGGACACTCACACAAGAGGTGTTTAATTGATTCCTTTTCCTCCACGTCATGACAACTTATACAATAGTCATTATACTTCGCACCTATAGTTTTTGCAAATTCGCCTATCAGGCAGCGACCCGTTATAGCAGATATTAGGAGTGCTATCTGACGCCTTGAGAACACTAGCATATCTAGTGTGCGGTTTAAGTTTAAATGGGGCCATATTTGCTTGGTGTCGTTACAACCCTTGCAATTTTCCCATCGAATATTGGCCATCATAACAGCCTTCTCACGCAGTAAGAGCTTGCAGGTGGCCAGAGGCATACCAACAGATTCTAGTTCCCCTGGAATATGTAAGGTAGTTCCTAGCCTTGCTAACACATCTGCTTCACAGTTCCCCGGTATGTTCCTATGACCAGGCACCCATATTAGGTGAATATTGTACTGCTCAGCCATCTCGTTGAGAGATTTGCGGCAGTCTATGGCCGTTTTTGAGTTAAGGAACACAGAGTCCAAGGATTTTATTGCAGGTTGACTGTCTGAGTATATATTAATGCCAATATTTGTTGGAACATTACTTCTCAGCCAATTCACCACTTCTCTTATTGCCAATATTTCAGCCTGAAAAACACTACAGTGATTAGGTAATCTTTTCGCTATTCGAATTTCCAGATCTTTAGAATATACTCCGAACCCCACTTGTCCATTCAATTTGGAGCCATCAGTATAGAAATCTATATATCTTTTATTCCCCGGGGTCTGTGTACACCACGCCTCACTGTTGGGAATTAGAGTTTCAAACTTTTTGTCGAAAAGTGGTTTTGCCAGGGTGTAATCCACTACGTTAGGCACATCTGGCATTACTTTGAGGACCGAACTATGACCGTACATTTTTTCCGACCACAGCGATAGCTCGCGCAACCGCACAGCCGTTGTTGCAGCTGACTGTTTGGCCAAAATGTCTAAAAGCAATAGATGTAGCATGACATTAAGGGAGTCTGTTCCTGCCTTACTAAATGCGCCTGAGATACATAAGCTTGCCATACGCTGAACTTTATCTAAACAAGTCGGTTTCTGAAGTGCCGGCCACCAGACTACAACACCATATAGCATTATAGGTCTAACCACTGCCGTGTATAGCCAATGCACAATTTTTGGTCTTAGTCCCCACTTTTTCCCTATTGCCTTTTTGCACGAGTACAAAGCTACCGTGGCTTTTCTCGCCCTCTCTTCAATATTAAGCCTAAAATTCAGCTTCCTGTCCAAAATAACGCCAAGGTATTTTGCACACTCACCAAAGGGAATTTCAGTAACCCCTAAGGAAATGGGCCTAACCGTGGGAGTTTTGCGATCTTTGCAGTACATGACTATTTCTGTCTTTCCTGGATTTACACCAAGACCATTATCTTTCGCCCATTTCTCAGTCATCCGGAGAGCTCTCTGTATAATATCTCTGATTGTGGATGGGAATTTTCCCCTGACTGCTAGCGCCACATCATCTGCGTATGCCACCACTTTTATCCTTTCTTTTTCCAGAGAAACCAGAAGGTTGTTTATAGCAACATTCCAAAGAAGAGGTGATAGAACTCCTCCTTGGGGAGTGCCTCTGTTCACATACCTTTGTATGTTTGCTTGCCCTAGTGTGGCTGAAATACGTTTCTTCATTAGAAGTTCGTCTAACAGCCTAAGAATACCTGGATCAACATTCAGAGTTGTCAGTCCATTTAATATCGAGCTCGGATGGATATTATTGAACGCCCCTTCGATGTCTAGAAACGCCACGATTGTGTATTCTTTGACAGATAGTGAGCTTTCAATAAAGCTGACCAGTTCATGCAATGCGGTCTCAGTAGACCTGCCCTTCGAGTATGCATGCTGTCGTTTCGAGAGCAAACCTGAATCCACGGTAGTTCTAAGATACATGTCTATCATCCTCTCCAGGGTCTTAAGTAGGAATGAGGATAAGCTGATGGGTCGGAAATCCTTCGCACTCGAGTGAGAGGCTTTTCCTGCTTTAGGTATGAAGACGACTTTTGTTTCCCTCCACTTTTCTGGAATATATGCTAAGTTTACACATTGTTTATATATCACCGTCAACCAGGGGATAATTCTTCCAGCCACTGCCTGTAACTCCGCCGGAGTAATTCCATCAGGTCCGGGGGATTTGAATGGTCCAAAGCTATTTAAAGCCCATTTTATTCTAGATTCCGACACAATTTCCTCGATAGGAAATGATCGCTGAGCCACTGTTACACCGCCGGAACATGGTTCAACCGCCTGATTTCCAGGGAAGTGTGTGTCCAAAAGTACCTCCAACGTCTCCTCACTGGACGTTGTCCAATTTCCCTCCGATGTTTTAATGAAACCTGGAGCGGTGTTAGTGGATGCTAGTACCTTCCGCAATCTGGAAGCCTCTGACGTATTCTCAATACTGCTACAGTAATCATCCCAAGAGTTTTGTTGAGACCTTCTCAGTTCTCGTTTATATTCTCTCAGATTCATCTTGTAAGTGTCCCAATCCTCCGGAGCTCTTGTGGACTTTGCTTCGTTAACGAGCTTCCTGCAGGATTTCCTCATATTACTTAACTCCGTAGTCCACCAAGGCGGCCGATTTTTTTCCCCTTGGCTTTCCTCTAGGGCATGCAGCTTTCAGTGAAATGTTGAAGGCCTTAGTAATCCGCTCCACTGCGTGTTCGATATCTTGCACAGTGCCCATATTTGTCTCCGGCACTTCCGGTATCATCAAATTGAACGATTCCCTATACCTATTCCAATCAGCTTTCCTAACATTTGGCGGAAATATGGTCTTTGAAGTACGAACAGCCAATCTGAAACTGATGTAGCGATGATCTGAGAAGCTATGTTCCCTCAAAACTTGCCACTCAGATATCTTATCATTCAGTTCCGGAGAGGTCAACGTTACGTCCAAAACCTCTTGTCTGTTCCTGGTGACGAAGGTTGGTGCATCTCCCTTATTGCAAACTACCAGGTTAGTACGCAAAATAAACTCTATTAGCGACTCTCCCCTTGCATTAGTATCACTACTTCCCCAAATACTATGATGTGCATTTGCATCGCATCCCATAATGAGTTTTGTCTTTGTTTTTAGTGACTCCTCAACTAAGGTCTTAACGGCACAGGGTGGCATATCCCTATCATGTCCCATGTAGACCGAAGATACCCAATATTTGCATGTGGATATCTCTAGACTGGCTACGACAGTGTCTGCATTGCTCAATGAAGGAAGCAGAAACAAGTTTAGTTCGTTTTTAGCAATTATACATGCTCGATTTATATCGTTACCGGTATTATGCAAAAGTTTGAAACCCGGAGTGCTTAATTCACAGATCTTGTTCTTATATATGTACGGTTCTTGAATAAGAACTATATCTATTTCTCCTTTCATCAGGAGAACTTTTAAGGCAGCACAAGCGGCCTTACAATGGTGAAGATTTATCTGGAGGAACCGTAGAACCATCCAAATTTTCAACCACCGTCACATCAGCCGCTTCAATTGAGTCATCAAGGGCTTCCTCTTCACAGATCTCGGTGACTCTCGCAACAATCCGCGGTTCAGCTTTGGTGAGGCTTGAGCCTGTAGAAACTTCCCGCATATGATTTTCGCCATAGTCTGTAGGTTTTATGTCTCCTTCGGCTTCGCTAGGAGATTTTTTCACTGCTGACTCTACCGGAGGCTTGTCCGTTTCGGTATCCTTTGGCTGATCGCTTTTGTATACCTTCATATGGATATCATGAAAGCCATAACTTACGCGTCCTTGGGTCTGGGCTAGATGTGGCAGCGACTCTATGTTTAATATAAACACCGCATGTCGTCTTGGTCCATCCACCTCATCCAAACGACCAACCTTCCAATCGGCGGTTGGAAGATCTGGGTTACATTCTTTTAGTCTCTCTAGTATTGACTCAGGATCAGGAGGGTTTGCCGGTATCCATGCATGTGCTCTAGGTTTAGCCGGTATGTCTTTTTTATCGACTAACTCCAAAGCGGCTCCTTCCCAAACTTCACCAATTAGCATCAATGCAGCTTTAAAGCAATCCATAGACCTCTGGTCTGCAAAAGCTATTAACTTATATCGTCCTTGATACCATCCAGCATCTTGCCGTCGAGGACTTGGTCCGGGAAACTTTTTTCGCACCTCTGAGTAGACACCAGACATCGCGTTCTCAATTTCCCCCCATTTTTGCTTGGAATCATACCGTCCAATGCTCCTTTATTAATAATAGCCATCACAAGGCTGTCTTTTGCAACTGAGGCAAACGATCTTTGATCCCGTTTAGAGGATGGTAGCTCATCCGGTGATCGTTCCCTTTTTCCAGCTTCAAGAATTCCTTGAGCCCATTTTAAGGAATCGCTTTGCTTAGCCGACAACGTGCTTGGGTCGACTGATCCTAATTTCTTTAGGATAAACAAAGCATTTCTTCGTTCCTTGAATCTCTTTCGAGAGGGATTGCCTCCTTTTGATGTCGTCACCTTACAAAAGGTTCGACTTGCCAAAGTGTCACCGCCAGTCGACCCGTCTACAGGTCGATTAATTGGGCCTGACTCTTGGTCGCTGCCCAAATTTATAACTTCAGTCGTTACCCGTCCACTGGGCCCTGAAGTTAGCAACCCAGTGGATGACTTTGAATTTCGCTGCATGGTGGTTTATTATTTCCACCACACGTGAAATTCGTAATAAGTACTTATTACGATGAAATACTCCGCTATTAGAAAACACGTCCGTTCAGTTCGACGGTTGTTCTTAAAAAAATATTTAATTTAAGAGCAACCCCAGATGGATTCGGGCAAATTTTTATATTTCTCCTCAGCGTATAATAGAAAAGTGTTAAGTTTTCTTTTAAAATTGGCTTTCTTTTCACTAGAATATTTACGTTTTTATTACCTTTTTATTGTCAAAATTACAGATTTTTAATACCTTATTTTAGTATTACTTTAATCAAATATTTTTAGAAAATTTTTGCTACACCTCAGCATATAGTTTAATCATAAATTGGTAAGTATTCTTTTTAAAATGTGGTTTTCTTTTAAAAAGGATAGTTTTTATTTATATCATTATTTGCAAATTATTATTATTTTTTGAAACCAGTTTAATATGTTTTTCTTTGTTGTAAAAAAAAAATATTTAATTTCAGAGCAACCCCAAGATGGATTCGGGCATATTTTTATATTTCTCCTCAGCCTATAATTGAATAGAGAAGTGGTAAGTTTTCTTTTAAAAATTGGCTTTCTTTTCACTAGAATATTTACATTTTTATGACCTTTTTATTATCAAAATTACAGGTTTTTAATACATTATTTTAGTATTACATTAATCAAATATTTTTGGAAACCAATTTAATATTTTTAATGTAAAAACAAATACTTAATTTCAGAATAACAATTTGGAAACATTTTTATGAATTGGTAAGCTTTCTTTAACATTCTTTTAACCAGAATATTTAGTTTTTTTATGCATATTATTTCTTTAATTAGATTTTTTGGAAACCAATTTAATGTTTTTTATTTAATGTAAAAAATAAATATTTAATTTCAGAGTAACCCCAAATGAATTTCGATAACTTTTCAACCTCAGCGTACAATTTAATAGAGAATTGGTAAGTTTTATATTAAAACATTGGCTTTCTTTTGACAAGAATATTTATTGCATTATGTCCTTCACATCGATAACAACACAGTTTTATGAGTTAATTTATTACTTAATTCATTATTTCTCTAATTGTTTCAGGTACAAACTTTATGAGGTACGTTTATCTAAGAAAAGTTGAATTCCTTACACCATTTAATAAAATGCCCCCAAAGATGGTAAGTTACAAGCTAATTTAAAGAGATAAAAAATTATATTTTATTACATGTTAATTTTTAACAATTTTCATTATTCCTTCCATTTTTTTTCAGCAAGATATGTGAATATACTTATGATGAATAAAAAACTAAGGAAAAGTCACGTTCCACGTGGTCATAATTTTTATTCACAAAAACATTGTATTAAGAACTTTCATCATAAGTTTTTATAATAAAGTACTTTTACTTAAAGAAAGTTGAATTTTAATGTATGAAAATTTTCATAATAGTAAATCGGTTTGTTGTTCCTTTAATTATTTCATTTCTCTGTACTGTGGAATAATTGATTTAAAAATAGTTTAGTCGTCGACATTTTAAAGAGACCGTTAACCAATTTTTATTATCGGGTTTCCTAAGCAAGTAAGCAAGTAAACCAAAATAATTCTGACTTTTTAACTTGGTAGGGGTATATAAATCTTATGGTGTTGTAAAAATGAACTAAAATACAATGTTATAGATTAACTAAAATTTAAGAGAATTATAAACTAGACAAGTTGAAAAAAATCTTAAGGGCTAAATCATGGTCAATATTACTACAGTTTAGTTCATTTTGCAATGGCAAAGGGTTCACTGTTTTTTCGGTGTTGTAACATATTAACATATCGATTACAAACATAATATACCAGTTTTCAAACACAATATTCTTGTACTTACACACATTGTGTAAAAATTTTTTGTCCCAAACATCTTATTTTTGTATCCAAACATACAAAAAACACACTTTTTCCTCCGTGTATAGACCGTTCTTCCCATAACTTCTTGAGGGCATAGAATTCGCAATTTTTTTCCAATTTGTTTGAAATTGCCAAATTTAGCACACATCGGGCCATGGTTTATATTGTCCCAATATAGAACGATTTCCCGATTTGAAGACTAGAGGGAATGAAAGGCAGAATTTTTATCCGATTTGCTTGGAATTGGAAAACTACGGTTTGCATATAGCCCCCTTATAGACCAATATGTCTTCGTGACCACATTGAAACCAAAATTTTTATCCGAATTACTTAATATTATGTTTAAAAAATATATATACAGTATGTCAAGAAAGTCTTTTGACATTGCCAAATATTTAAAATTCCAGAAATAATTGAAGTAAAAATCGAGTTGATAATTCGTTTTGAGAAAAATAAAATATGTATACTTTGCAAAATACATAATAAAATATTTTTTAAAATTAAATTATATTTAATTTTGGAACAAAACATAAGTTTTATCCTATTGTCAAAACACTTTCTTGACATACTGTATGTTTTCAAGTTTTAAGATAGCTAAAAATCTACTTGTTTAGTTTGTGACGAAACATTTCTTCTGAAACAAAAAGAACTTTTTTGAAGCAAAGCTCGAACGAACCGATAAGAAATGCGCCCAGTCACTCCGTCTATTTTAAAAGCCGATTAATATATTCTGACCGACATCGTCGCTCACTTCTTATGTCTTGATTCTGAGGCGATCGTTAATAATTTGGAAGACCATTTTTTTTTTCATTACACTGAAAAAACAGTGAACCCACCAGGAAGAAAACTTTTGGTTAATTTTAGAAAATTTTTAATATTTTTAGAAATTTTTAACTAAACAGTATTACAAACGCTGGCATCACGCCGATATGACAAAAATAAGTAAATATTTTTCGACAAATTCAAGAAAATTTATTATACATAAATAATTTTTTTCACTTGATAAGAAAATTTTGTAGTTTGAAGGAAAAAATTGGAGTTCAAAATTGCAAGAATGGCTTTAGTGACATATGAAGTTCATGATGGATGTATTTTTAATAAAATTTACAAATTTAAAGAAATAATGAACTATTTTGTGAGAAATACGAATTAGGGAAATCTTTATGCTTAATTTTTGTATAATTTTCCCCCGATTTTTAGTTCATTTAACTAACATACGCAAAAAATTATTAAAGTAAATGAAACTTTCTCTAAACATAATAATTCTATGAACTAATATAAAGTTAAATTGGCTTTAGTGAAATAGAGAGTTCACTTTTTTTTGAGTGTACAAATGCTTTATTTATATATGGGCCATAATATCATTACATGTACTAGAGTACAATAATGTACTTCGTACAACAACAGTCTCGAATGCGCGCATCATAGCTGATCAATGCATTTGAAACAAACTGAATAAAAACAAAACAACGATAAAGGACACCCAGAAAAAAGTGTCTTCGAAACTAAATGAAAAAATGTTCATCAATTTAGTTTAGCCAATTTATTTCCATTCTGTTTTATTTTTGTGTGAAATAATAAAATTTACTTGTTTCAGTAAAATAAAATCCTAAACTGAAAGCAGTTAGGAATAGTTCATTAACTAGATTCTTATAAAATGATAATTCTGACATCTATTATTATAGAAAGCTTATCATACATACGAATAACACTTGGCAATGAAAAAAATTTAGTTCATTCGTACTAAGAAGTATTCAATCCTTTCAAAACTTAAGGAAACACACTTGTTAGAATATAGCAAAATTTCCTACATTTCTTTTATCTACCTGTAATCGATACCTGTCATCGATGTGTTTGCGCGTGGGTTGTTTTTTTAGTTGGAATCGCCTTGTTATGGTATACGGAGAGATTGTTAAAAAATAGTAAAATAGTAAAAAAAAAATAAAAAAAATAAATAAAATATATAAAATATTTGTTATTTAAAATTAGCGAGAAAAATGTTCGTTTTTTTGAAAATTGGTCTATAAAAAAAACACCAGCGGAATAACAACCCCTTCATTTGACTTCATTTTGGAATCTTCAATTAACAGGTAATATTCAGTGACGCTAACCTTTCGTGAAAAAATTGGTTTAGGATTTTTTTGTTTATATTTGTAGGTATTGAAATTGTAAAATGTGGACAAAATTGCTAGGCAGCAACTTATTCAAAGTGAGAGGTACTAGAAGAAGAAAGAAAATGTGTTTTAATTATTCAAGGCCAGTCGATGCTGTTGATTCTAAATAAATATATTTAATATATTAATAAAATATGTCTTTTATTGAAGAAAAAAAATGCTTATATAAATACATAAAATTGTATTTAAAAACGAAGGTAAGCAGTTCTAAATTTTAAGTAAAAGGTTTACCACAAATATGTAAGATTTGTCCAAATGAATGAAAAAAGTTCAATAAAATCATTCCATATATGAATTCAATTCAGTTAAATTTTTTCATTCTGTAGTATAGTGGTACATAAATATAGGAAAATGTTAACTAATATATAGAATGCATTCTACCTAATTTCTACGAAAATCACATCGTTCAAAGAAGGGGTCACTTTTTTCTGGGTGGATATATAATTAAACTAGCGGTTAGGTTAGGTTAAGTGGCAGCCCGATGTATCAGGTTCACTTAGATTATTCAGTCCATTGTGCTACCACAGTGGTGAACTTCTCTCTTATCACTGAGTGCTGCTCGATTCCATGTTAAGTTCAATACAAGGGACCTCCATTTTATAGCCGAGTCCGAACGGCGTTCCACATTAAAGCGAAACCACTTAGAGAAGCATTAAAACACTCAGGAATATCACCAGCATTACTGAGGTGGGATAATCCACCGCTGAAAAACTTTTTGGTATTCGGTCGAAGCAGAAATCGAACCCACGACCTTGTGTATGCAAGGCGGGCATGCTAACCATTGCACCACGGTGAATCGCACTATATCCACAGAGTGGCGATCGGCAGAAATAGCCATTTTTATGATTTCAGTAGTTATCAACTGCTAAAATACTCCATCAGACACGAAGAGAGAAGGGTCATTCCTAATTTCAATTTGACAGTATCTACCAATAAACCACTTGCTTGAACATGGCCAACAGATAGCAGGCCATAAATTTCAAAGCAATTAACAACGACTAATAAAAATAGAATTATCGGATCCTAATACCCATCAACAGGCTACGACATCAGCAGAAATATACCAACAAAAAAAATAAAATCCTAATTCGTTATAATCAAAACGTTTAATTTGAAAGGCACATGGGTGTTCCTCTCCTTCTGTGTTCAGCAAAAGGGCATGCTAGTGAATTAAAAATGAATAGATGAGCACAGGAAACTCTAATACATTGTCACACAAGTTTACAATTGATTATCTTATGGATGGGCGGACGGACGGACATTTAACCAGATCGTTTGCACAGACTTTAATACACAGTTGAGTTTCTAAAAGAAACGAAGGTGGAATGCGGAAAGTAGGCATGGATTGATCGTGCTGCCATGTGGTTAATAATAACAAATGCCGAAAGGCAATTAAATTCAACAACAAACAAAAGCCGACCTTTAATTAATAAATTATAAATGAAAGAACCGTCCTAAGCAATCCCTCTGTTTTTTTTTTCGTATAACTAACATTGAGGGAAGGATTTTTGTCCATGCAGCAAAGTATCACTATACAATGGAAAGAGTTTGAGTTTCTCATTTATTGCTCAGCCATCATTATCGACCAGAACGAATTCGTGGCAAGTGCCATTCAACGACATCTGTATGAATATATGCGTGTGTGTTTGTGAAGGATGATCTTGCGCATCTGTACCTGTCTGCTTGATCGGCTTTGTTACTTAATAATTAGAGGATTATGTTGAAATTGCAAGACTCAGAAGCTATTGCATGAACATAACTGATGGCAAGCAGCATCACCTTAGCGAACCGAATTTTTATGCATAAAGGGCGATTTTGATAAAATTAAAATTTTATTCTATTTTTGGAAAGGGTTTGCCCTGGCTTAGTGGCTTAGAGGCGCCAAGTATGAAGTGTGATCCGGTGAAAAAGTGGCTCAAATGTTTAATAAAAAAATTGTACACATAAGCATATACACGTGTACATATACATTAAAAAGTTGATTGAATTTTAAAACGCAATCAATTAAAAAATTACTAATATAATTAACTTTCTAATCAAATTAAAAAACAAAAATTGAAAGAGAAATACGAAACCTTGGTCCAGATGCTTCAACTGATTACTCTCCGTGGAAAATGTCGAAGGTCTTAAGCCAAAGTCCACAAACAAACCACCCAATCAGAAAGGCCAACAACTCATGGACCTCGAACAAGCAAAAGAGTTTGCAAACTATTTACATAGTGTGTTCTCACCAAAATTCCCTCATTTTGAAGGTGTGTAGAATGTTGCTCCAATTTTGATTTTGGAATTCACTCTTCAGTTGTCAAAATGCCGACCAAGCAAGAAGGGCAGCGTGTCAAAATTTTGATCGCGCATCGCGAAAATCCGAGCTACCCGCACGCAAAGCTGGCAAAATCGCTAAAAGTTGCCAAATCAACCGTTACAAATGTAATTAAAGTGTTTGGGGAACGTTTGTCGACAGCCAGGAAGTCTGGATCGGGCGGAACCGGAAGCCGCTGAGACGACAAAGAGAGTTGCCGGTAGTTTCAAGCGAAACCCTCTCCGAGATGCCGCAAATAAATATCTGGTTTGGCAAGCCATCTGTACCTGTGGCTTGAAAAGCAGCATTTTCATAGCTTTCGGGACTGTCAACCAAGAAATTTACGTGAAAGAGTGTTTTAATAAACGTCTGCTGCCTTTCCTGAAGAAACACGGTTGTTCCGCACTGTTTTGGCCGGATTTGGCATCTTGCCATTACGGTAAAAAGGCAATGGAGTGGTACGCCGCCAACAACGTGCAGGTGGTTCCCAAGGACAAGAACCCTCCCAACACGCCAGAGCTCCGCCCAATTGAGAAATACTGGGCTATTGTCAAGCGGAACCTAAAGAAGACCAAAAAACTGCTAAGGACGAGCAGCAGTTCAAGGCAAACTGGCTTTCTGCGGCGAAGAAGGTGGACAAGGTGGCTGTACAAAATTTGATGGCAGGTGTCAAGCGTGAGGCCCGGCAATTCGGATTTGAAAAAGCGAAAGCCTAACTGAATATTTTAATTTAATTTTTTAAATAAACGATTTCACCGATTTGCACGCGTTTTCCCTTGACCAAATTTTGACCGTATCACCCTTTAACCTACCAATTAAGAAATTCACAAAATCTGAATTAAAAAAGGTTATTAATGACTTAAACTTAAAGAAGTCACCGGGATATGACCTTATTACTCCGAAGACTCTAAAAGAATTACTTAAAGAAGGAATTGACCTCATTACATTTATATTCAATGCGTGTTTGGTACATTGCTTTGTACCACCTCAATGAAAAATAGGACAGATTTCAATGATTGTTTAACCTGGAAAGCCAGAGGACCAAGCAAAATCTTACAGACCAATTAGTCTCTTGCCTGTACTTTCAAAAGCTCTTGAACGATTATTTCGGCAACGATTAATGCCGTTCATTGACCAAAATGAAATATTCCACATCATCAGTTTGAATTTAGAAAACGTCATGGCACAATAGAACAAATACATCTTCTTGTTGAAACAATAAACACAGCATTTGAGTCAAAGCAGTACTGTACTGCAGCATGTTTTGGATTTATCCCAAGCCTTTAACAAAGTTTGACATTACCAATAAACTTTATTTGTTCATTAAGTCATATATATCAGGACGAAATTTCTTCGTCCAAGAAAATGGAGAAATGAGCCGATTAAAAAACATACGTGCAGATGTATCTCAAGGAAGCGTACTTGAGCCTTTATTATATTTGTTGTTTACCGCAAACCTCCCGGTATCTCAAACAGCCTTGATAGGTACTTTCGCCGATGATACAGCAGCAATGGCTGTAAACAAAACTGTAAATGGAAGTATTTAGATTCGTTATCATCATGGCTTTTGAAATGGCGTATAAGATCTAACGATACAAAATCAATTCAAGTGACTTTCAGTCTCAAGAAAGGTACATGTCCGCCGGTGTACATGAATCAAATCCAAAATCCACAGCAAAATAAAGCAAAGTATCTACACCCAGAAAAAGTGACCACTTCGTTAAGTTAAAATGAACTCATTGTGAAGAAGGTTGAACTTCGTATAGCGCCAAAGACATTTTTATTCGTTTGAACGATGTGATTTTCATAGAAATTATGTAGAATTCATTCCATATATTAGTTAACATTTTCCTATATTTATGTACCACTATACTACAGAATGAAAAAATTTAACTGAATTGAATTCATATATGGAATGATTTTATTGAACTTTTTCCATTCATTTGGACAAATCTTACATACTTCAAAATTAGAACTGCTTACCTTCGTTTTTAAATACAGTTTTATTTATTTATGTAGGCATGTTTTTCTTCAATAAAAGACATGTTTTATTAATATATTAAAAATACTTATTAAGAATTAACAGCATCGACTGGCCTTGAAATATTAGTTTATTATTCCACTAATTCCAATTTCCATGTAAAGTTACCAACTGTAAACGTAATGATTTTCTTCTTCTTGTTCCTTTCACTTTTAATAAGATGCTGCGTAACGGTTTTGTCCTCCTTTTACAATTTCAATACCTACAGATATAAAAAATCATAAACCAATTTTTTCACAAAAGGTTAGCGTGTCTGTATGAATATTACCTGATAATTGAAGATTCCAAAATGAAGACGAATGAAGGGGTTGTTATTCTGTTGCTGTTTTCTTTCTTTATACACCAACATTGATAGACTTATTGTTTGTTATTTATGTTCAATAATTCTGAAAAAAAACGAAAAATTTTCTCACTAATTTAAAGTATCAATTATTTTATTTGTTATTTATTATATTATTTTACTATATTGTTTTTTAACAATCTCTCCGTATACCATAACAACGCGATTCCAACTAAAAAACAACCCACGCGCAAACATATCGATTACATCGATGACAGGTAGATAAAAGAAATATAAGAAAATTTCCTATATTCTAACAAGTGTGTTTCCTTAAGTTTTGAAAGGATTGAATACTTCTTAGTACGAATGAACTAAAATATTTTTCTATGCCAAGTGTTATTCGTATGTATGATAAGCTTTATATAATAAAGGAAGTCAGTGTTATCGTTTTATAAGAAATTTTACTAAATTTGAGGAAACTTGATTTTAGTTCGGTTTTTGTTTATTTTTACGAATGCTTTGTTCACTGAAAAAACAGTGAACCCTTTTCCATTGCAAAATGGACAAAACTGTAGTAATATTGACCATGATTTAGTCCTTAAGATTTTTTCAACTGGTCTAGTTTATAATTCTCTTAAATGTTAGTAAATCTATAACATTGTATTTTAGTTAATTTTTACAACACCATAAGATTTATATACCCCTACCAAGTTAAAAAGTCAGTATTATTTTGGTTTACCTGCTTATTTTTTGGGAAACCCGATAATAAAAAGTGGTTAACAGTCTCCTTAAAATGTCGACGACTAAACTATTTTTAAATCAATCATTCACAGTACAGAGAAATTAAATAATTAAAGGAACAACAACCCGTTTTACTATTATGAAAATTTTCATTCATTAAAATTCAACTTTCTTTAAGCAAAAGTACTTTATTATAAAAACTTATGATGAGAGTTCTTAATACAATGTTTTTGTGAATAAAAATTATGACCACGTGGAACAAGAAAGTAGTTTATTTTAACTCGCTATTTGGACATTTTGACTTTTCCTTAGTTTTTTATTCATCGTTAGTACATTCACATATCTTGCTGAAAAAAATGGAAAGAATAATGAAAATTGTTAAAAATTAACATGTAATAAAATATAATTTTTAATCTCTTTAAATTAGCTTGTGACTTACCATATTTGGGGGCATTTTATTAAATGGTGTAAGGAATTCAACTTTTCTTAGATAAACGTACCTCATAAAGTTTGTACCTGAAACAATTAGAGAAATAATGAATTAAGTAATATATTAACTCATAAAACTGTGTTGTTATCGATGTGAAGGACATAATACAATAAATATTCTTGTCAAAAGAAAGTCAAAGTTTTAACATAAAACTTACCAATTCTCTATTAAATTGTACGCTGAGGTTAAAAAGTTATCGAAATTCATTTGGGGATACTCTGAAATTAAATATTTATTTTTTACATTAAATAGAAAACATTAAATTGGTTTCCAAAAAATCTAATTAAAGAAAGCTTACCAATTCATAAAAATGTTTCCAAATTGTTATTCTGAAATTAAATATTTGTTTTTTACAATAAAAATATTAAATTGTTTCCAAAAATATTTGATTAATGTAATACTAAAATAAGGTATTAAAAACCTGTAATTTTGATAATAAAAAGGTCATAAAAACATAAATATTCTAGTTTAAAAGAAAACTTACCACTTCTCTATTAAATAATACGCTGAGGAGAAATATACAAATTTGCCCGAATCCATCTGGGGTTGCTCTTAAGTTAAATATTTTTTTACAACAAAGAAAAACATGAAACTGGTTAAACAATAATAATTAGCCAATAATAATATACATAAAGAATATTATTTTTTAAAAGAAAACCACATTGAAAAAAGAACACTTACCTATTTATGATTAAACTACACGCTGAGGTGTAACAAACAATTTTCCAAATTCATCTGGAGTTACTCTGAAATTGAATATTTTTTTTACATTGAATAATAAAAATTAAATTAGATAAAACGATTTCAATATACTTTCCATTTCAGCATTTTTTCCTAAATATTGAATATTCTTAATATCTTTTTTCTAAGCTACCGATCATCACTTCGCCATCGTACATCTCATCGCTAAAATATTAATACACTCAAAAAAAAGTGAACTCTCTATTTCACTAAAGCCAATTTAACTTTATTTTAGTTCATGGAATTATTATGTTTTGAGAAAGTTTCCTTTACTCTAATAATTTTTTGTTTACGTTAGTTAAATTAACTAAAACCGAGGAAAAACATAAACTGAAATGAAGCACAATGATTAACTAAATTCGTACCTTCCACAAAATAGTTCAGAATTTCTTTAAATTTGTAAATTTTACCAAAAATGCGTCCATCATGAACTTCGTATATCACTAAAGACATTCTTGCAATTTCGAACTCCAAGTTTTTCCTTCAAATTACAAAATTTTCTTTAACAAGTGAAAAAACTTAGTTATGTCTAATAAATTTTCTTGAATTTGTCGAAAAATATGTACTTATTTTTATGACATCGGCGTGATGCCAACGTTTGTAACACTGTTTAGTTAAAATTTTCTACATATATTCAAAATTTTCTAAAATTAACCGAAACTTTTCTTCCTGGTGGGTTCACTGTTTTTTCAGTGTAACTTTCATTTCAAAGTTTTAATAAACAAACACCAATATATGTCTCAAAAAACCAAAATATTCCATACCTTTATATTCCCTTGTTACATACTTGCTAAAAAGATGCAACAGCCCACGCCAAAGCCAACTATACAACTGAAGCATGCCAAACAAAACCAAAACATTCCTAAAACAACAAAAACACATGTGCCTTCATTGAAAACAACACCTCATCCAGCCAAATAAACCATTCGCGAATAATAAACACACACACCACTGAAAGAACAAAAATAAAAACAACCCCACGGTCAGATATACACAACATCCCCATCACTCGCTACCACTTCTCATTATTGCATTGCATGCTCTCACTCTCAAAAAAATTTCAAGTAACATAATCTTTACATTAAACATATTTCACTTTGACGAGAAAGATCTCTGCACTATGCATTAGTTCATCGCATCTGTCCACAATTTACTCTAAAAACAATACTCTTAAATGCATATCAGTATAAGAACGATGGAACGTTTAACTTAAAATTACAAAAAAATCTTATGGTAAATTTCACTTATTATTTAGAAAATACTTTACATTTCAGAAGTAGTTTTATAGCATGACAAACGAATTTTTAACTACCAGTTAAGACATTTTTTAAGGAAATTTCCATCGTATTTTGTAGGCCATGAACTAAACGATTGCTACTTAGAATTTATAAAATTTCCTTTCGAGTAGTTAATTTTCGTTGAAGATACGAAAAATGAACTAAAATTATGGAAAATTCTTGTAATAAATTATTGTAAAAATCTTCTTAAATTTACGAGACACTTTTTCTGTGTTATCAGTGGATAAAATTTTCTTGTTCAGCAGTAAATTCTTATACCCAGTGAAGAAAACAGTATTAGTAAAATTCCATGCCTTAAAAACATATTGGGACTAAAAGAAAAACACTAAGCATCCAGGCAAACAGAATGAAATTTCTAATTGGCCGCCACTCGAAAATTTCCCTAGAGAATAAGCTGCTCATGTACAAATGTATTATAAAACCTATATGGACGTACGGAATTCAGTTATGGGGGACAACCTAAAACATTGCGACAAATCGCCGCCGCTCCAAACTATATAACTAACCAACGACTACACAAGGGTCTAAATATTCGAATAATAAACGAGGAGATTACGGCTCAAATAACAGCATACAAATCCAGAATTTATGCCCATCTAAATTCATTAGCGTCAATTCTAATGACAAACACTGAAACCTTTATAAGACTCAAACGCAGAGCACCGCAAGATTTAATATAATTATAAATACTACATAAATTCCACTAAGTCATTATATATCTTTGTATATAGATTTCCAATGGGTAAATGCCATTAATTATTTTGCGACATACTTTTACGACGGTATAATACGTATGTCGCAAAAGTCGTAAACCTAATGTAAAAACCCTAATTTTTAATTAAAGAAATTGTGAATATTTTTTTAATCAATTTAGTTAGGTTTCCCGATAAAAGGAATGAAAAATGCTTTATGTTGTATTTATTCAAAAATCTACTAGTTTTACATCTCTTATTCAACTTCAAACTATTCTTGGTTTGCGTGGTCCATAATGACCACCCAAGCCTTAGTTGCATCAGCGAATGACTACACGGACGAAAAAGACTGTTTTTCATATGTTTGGGTATACAAATTATATGTTTGGAACTCAAATTTTTTAACACAATATTTTAAAGTGCAAGCATATAATGTTCATAAATTAGCATAACATGTTTGGGACATATATGTTAATATGTTAGAACATATTATGTTTGGCACATAACATGTTTTTAAATATAATATGCTTGGATGCAAACATATATTAATTTAGAAATAGCCTGTAAACATATATGTGTTTACTTGCGGCATGCTCTCTAGTATGCTGCAAGTAAAATAATCGAATAATAATGGAAATGGCACCTTAAAAATATATATACACAAAGAAAATTTCATTAAAATTTTTTTCGACCTGTGTATGCTTGAGGTGAAACATAATAAGTTTTAACACTACAAACAATATTTTGTTTGGACCAATCCTGAAAATATATACGCTTGATGCAAAATGTGTTTGGGGCATATGTTACAGAAGCGATTTTTTTTTGAGGGTGTAGCAACAATTTTATTATTCAACCGTCGAACTGAACGGACGTGTTTTCTAATAGCGGAGTATTTCATCGTAATAAGTACTTATTACGAATTTCACGTGTGGTGGAAATAATAAACCACCATGCAGCGAAATTCAAAGTCATCCACTGGGTTACTAACTTCAGGGCCCAGTGGACGGGTAACGACTGAAGTTATAAATTTGGGCAGCGACCAAGAGTCAGGCCCAATTAGTCGACCTGTAGACGGGTCGACTGGCGGTGACACTTTGGCAAGTCGAACCTTTTGTAAGGTGACGACATCAAAAGGAGGCAATCCCTCTCGAAAGAGATACAAGGAACGAAGAAATGCTTTGTTTATCCTAAAGAAATTAGGATCAGTCGACCCAAGCACGTTGTCGGCCAAGCAAAGCGATTCCTTAAAATGGGCTCAAGGAATTCTTGAAGCTGGAAAAAGGGAACGATCACCGGATGAGCTGCCATCCTCTAAACGGGATCAAAGATCGTTTGCCTCAGTTGCAAAAGACAGCCTTGTAATGGCTACTATTAATAAAGGAGCATTGGACGGTATGATTCCAAGGCAAAAATGGGAAATTGAGAACGCGATGTCTGGTGTCTACTCAGAGGTGCGAAAAAAGTTTCCCGGACCAAGTCCTCGACGGCAAGATGCTGGATGGTATCAAGGACGATATAAGTTAATAGCTTTTGCAGACCAGAGGTCTATGGATTGCTTTAAAGCTGCATTGATGCTAATTGGTGAAGTTTGGGAAGGAGCCGCTTTGGAGTTAGTCGATAAAAAAGACATACCGGCTAAACCTAGAGCACATGCATGGATACCGGCAAACCCTCCTGATCCTGAGTCAATACTAGAGAGACTAAAAGAATGTAACCCAGATCTTCCAACCGCCGATTGGAAGGTTGGTCGTTTGGATGAGGTGGATGGACCAAGACGACATGCGGTGTTTATATTAAACATAGAGTCGCTGCCACATCTAGCCCAGACCCAAGGACGTGTAAGTTATGGCTTTCATGATATCCATATGAAGGTATACAAAAGCGATCAGCCAAAGGATTCCGAAACGGACAAGCCTCCGGTTGAGTCAGCAGTGAAAAAATCTCCTAGCGAAGCCGAAGGAGACATAGAACCTGCAGACTATGGCGAAAATCATATGCGGGAAGTTTCTACAGGCTCAAACCTCACCAAAGCTGAACCGCGGTTTGTTGCGAGAGTCACCGAGATCTGTGAAGAGGAAGCCCTTGATGACTCAATTGAAGCGGCTGATGTGACGGTGGTTGAAAATTTGGATGGCTCTACGGTTATTCCAGATAAATCTTCACCATTGTAAGGCCGCTTGTGCTGCCTTAAAAGTTCTACTGATGAAAGGAGACATAGATATAGTTCTTATTCAAAAACCATACATACAAACCATACGGGTTTCAAACTTTTGCATAATACCGGTAACGATATAAATCGAGCATGTATAATTGCTAAAAATGAACTAAACTTGTTTCTGATTCCTTCATTGAGCAATGCAGGCACTGTCGTAGCCAGTCTAGAGATATCCAAATGCAAATATTGGGTATCTTCGGTCTACATGGGACATGATAGGGAGATGCCACCCTGTGCCGTTAAGACCTTAGTTGAGGAGTCACTAAAAACAAAGGCAAAACTCATTATGGGGTGCGATGCAAATGCACATCATAGTATTTGGGGAAGTAGTGATACTATTGCAAGGGGAGAGTCGCTAATAGAGTTTATTTTGCGTACTAACCTGGTAGTTTGCAATAAGGGAGATGCACCAACCATCGTCACCAGAAACAGGCAAGCGGTTTTGGACGTCACGTTGACCTCTCCGGAGCTGAATGATAAGATATCTGAGTGGCAAGTTTTGAGGGAACATAGCTTCTCAGATCATCGCTACATCAGTTTCAGATTGGCTGTTCGTACTTCAAAGACCATATTTCCGCCAAATGTTAGGAAAGCTGATAGGAATAGGTATAGGGAATCGTTCAATTTGATGATACCGGAATGGTGGACTACGGAGTTAAGTAATATGAGAAAATCCTGCAGGAAGCTCTTTAACAAAGCAACGGCCAAAAGAGCTCCGGAGGATTGGGACACTTACAAGATGAATCTGAGAGCATATAAACGAGAACTGAGAAGGTCTCAACAAAACTCTTGGGATGATTACTGTAGCAGTATTGAGAATACGTCAGAGGCTTCCAGACTCCAGGTTTCATTAAAATGTCGGAGTTAAATTGGACAACGTCCAGTGAGGAGACGTTGGAGGTACTTTTGGACACACACTTCCCTGCAAATCAGACGGTTGAACCACGTTCTGGCGGTGTAACAGAGACTCAGCAGTCATTTTCTATCGAGGAAATTGTGTCGGAATCTAGAATAAAATGGGCTTTAAATAGCTTTGGACCATTCAAATCCCCCGGACCTGATGGAATTACTCCGGCGGAGTTACAGGCAGTGGCTGGAAGAATTATCCCCTGGTTGACGGTGATATATAAACAATGTGTAAACTTAGCATATATTCCAGAAAAGTGGAGGGAAACAAAAGTCGTCTTCATACCTAAAGCAGGAAAAGCTTCTCACTCGAGTGCGAAGGATTTCCGACCAATCAGCTTATCCTCATTCCTACTTAAGACCCTGGAGAGGATGATAGACATGTATCTTAGAACTACCGTGGATTCAGGTTTGCTCTCGAAACGACAGCATGCATACTCGAAGGGCAGGTCTACTGAGACCGCATTGCATGAACTGGTCAGCTTTATTGAAAGCTCACTATCTGTGAAAGAATACACAATCGTGGCGTTTCTAGACATCGAAGGGGCGTTCAATAATATCCATCCGAGCTCGATATTAAATGGACTGACAACTCTGAATGTTGATCCAGTTATACTTAGGCTGTTAGACGAACTTCTAATAAAGAGACGTATTTCAGCCACACTAGGGCAAGCAAACATACAAAGGTATGTGAACAGGGGCACTCCCCAAGGAGGAGTTCTATCACCTCTTCTTTGGAATGTTGCTATAAACAACCTTCTGGTTTCCCTAGAAAAAGAATTGATAAAAGTGGTGGCATACGCAGATGATATGGCGCTAGCAGTCAGGGGAAAATTCCCATCCACAATCAGAGATATTATACAGAGAGCTCTCCGGATGACTGAGAAATGGGCGAAAGATAATGGTCTTGGTGTAAATCCAGGAAAGACAGAAATAGTCATGTACTGCAAAGATCGCAAAACTCCCACGGTTAGGCCCATTTCCTTAGGGGTTACTGAAATTCCCTTTGGTGAGTGTGCAAAATACCTTGGCGTTATTTTGGACAGGAAGCTGAATTTTAGGCTTAATATTGAAGAGAGGGCGAGAAAAGCCACGGTAGCTTTGTACTCGTGCAAAAAGGCAATAGGGAAAAAGTGGGGACTAAGACCAAAAATTGTGCATTGGCTATACACGGCAGTGGTTAGACCTATAATGCTATATGGTGTTGTAGTCTGGTGGCCGGCACTTCAGAAACCGACTTGTTTAGATAAAGTTCAGCGTATGGCAAGCTTATGTATCTCAGGCGCATTTAGTAAGGCAGGAACAGACTCCCTTAATGTCATGCTACATCTATTGCTTTTAGACATTTTGGCCAAACAGTCAGCTGCAACAACGGCTGTGCGGTTGCGCGAGCTATCGCTGTGGTCGGAAAAAATGTACGGTCATAGTTCGGTCCTCAAAGTAATGCCAGATGTGCCTAACGTAGTGGATTACACCCTGGCAAAACCACTTTTCGACAAAAAGTTTGAAACTCTAATTCCCAACAGTGAGGCGTGGTGTACACAGACCCCGGGGAATAAAAGATATATAGATTTCTATACTGATGGCTCCAAATTGAATGGACAAGTGGGGTTCGGAGTATATTCTAAAGATCTGGAAATTCGAATAGCGAAAAGATTACCTAATCACTGTAGTGTTTTTCAGGCTGAAATATTGGCAATAAGAGAGGTGGTGAATTGGCTGAGAAGTAATGTTCCAACAAATATTGGCATTAATATATACTCAGACAGTCAACCTGCAATAAAATCCTTGGACTCTGTGTTCCTTAACTCAAAAACGGCCATAGACTGCCGCAAATCTCTCAACGAGATGGCTGAGCAGTACAATATTCACCTAATATGGGTGCCTGGTCATAGGAACATACCGGGGAACTGTGAAGCAGATGTGTTAGCAAGGCTAGGAACTACCTTACATATTCCAGGGGAACTAGAATCTGTTGGTATGCCTCTGGCCACCTGCAAGCTCTTACTGCGTGAGAAGGCTGTTATGATGGCCAATATTCGATGGGAAAATTGCAAGGGTTGTAACGACACCAAGCAAATATGGCCCCATTTAAACTTAAACCGCACACTAGATATGCTAGTGTTCTCAAGGCGTCAGATAGCACTCCTAATATCTGCTATAACGGGTCGCTGCCTGATAGGCGAATTTGCAAAAACTATAGGTGCGAAGTATAATGACTATTGTATAAGCTGTCATGATGTGGAGGAAAAGGAATCAATTAAACACCTCTTGTGTGAGTGTCCTGCTTTTTGTGTAAGGCGTAAGCGAATTTTAGGAGCATATAGCTTTAGATTACTGGCTGACCTGGAAAACGTTAACTTAAGCAGTTTGTTAATGTTTTTGGAGCAATCTGGTTGGTTCCACAAAAGTTAATAATAGAGAAGGTTCAGTGGTTAAGACTAGAAGTGCCCATATGTAATAGGTACTTTTAGTTAAATGTGGTATCACAATGGACTGAATAGTCTAAGTGAGCCTGAAATTTAATCGGGCTGCCACTTTAACCTAACCTAACCTTGAAGAGAGGGCGAGAAAAGCCACGGTAGCGTTGTACAAGTGCAAAAAGGCAATAAGAAAAAAGTGAGGACTAAAACCAAAAATTGTGCATTGGCTATACACGGCAGTAGTTAGACCTATAATGCTATATGGTGTTGTAGTCTGGTGGCTGGCACTTCAGAAACCGACTTGTTTAGATAAAGTTCAGCGCATGGCGAGCTTATGTATCTCAGGCGCATTTAGTAAGACAGGAACAGACTCCCTTAATGTCATGCTACATCTATTGCCTTTAGACATTTTGGCCAAACAGTCAGCTGCAACAAAGGCTGTGCGGTTGCGCGAGCTATCGCTCTGGTCGGAAAAAAGTTACGGTCATAGTTCGGTCCTCAAAGTAATGCCAGATGTGCCTAACGTAGTGGATTACACCCTGGCAAAACCTCTTTTCGACAAAAAGTTTGAAACTCTAAATCCCAACAGTTAGGCGTGGTGTACACAGACCCCGGGGAATTAAAGATATATAGATTACTGGTGGCTCCAAATTGAATGGACAAGTGGGGTTCGGAGTATATTCCAAAGATCTGGAAATTCGAATAGCGAAAAGATTACCCAATCACTGTAGTGTTTTTCAGGCTGAAATATTGGCAATAAGAGAGGTGGTGAATTGGCTGAGAAGTAATGTTCCAACAAATATTGGCATTAATATATACTCAGACAGTCAACCTGCAATAAAATCCTTGGACTCTATGTTCCATAACTCGAAAACGGCCATTAACTGCCGCAAATCTCTCAACGAGATGGCTGAGCAGTACAATATTCACATAATATGGGTGCCTGGCCATAGGAACATACCGGGGAACAGCGAAGCAGATGAGTTAGCTAGGCTAGGAACTACCTTACATATTCCAGGGGAACTAGAATTTGTTGGTATGCCTCTGGCCACCTGCAAGCTCTTACTGCGTGAGAAGGCTGTTATGATGGCCAATATTCGATGGGAGAATTGCAAGTGTTGTAACGACACCAAGCAAATATGGCCCCATTTAAACTTAAACCGCACACTAGATATGCTAGTGCTCTCAAGGCGTCAGATAGCTCTCCTGATATCTGCGCCTGATAGGCGAATTTGCAAAAACTATAGGGGCGAAGTATAATGACTATTGTATAAGCTGTCATGATGTGGAGGAAAAGGAATCAATTAAACACCTCTTGTGTGAGTGTCCTGCTTTTTGTGTAAGGCGTAAGCGAATTTAGCGAATTTTAGAGCATATAGCTTTAGATTACTGGCGGACCTGGAAAACGTTAACTTAAGCAGTTTGTTAATGTTTTTGGAGCAATCTGGTTGGTTCCACAAAAGTAAATAATAGCGAAGGTTCAGTGGTTAAAACTAGAAGTGCCCATATGTAATAGGTACTTTTTGTTAAAAGTGGTATCACAATGGACTGAATAGTCTAAGTGAGCCTGAAATTTAATCGGGCTGCCACTTTAACCTAACCTAACCTAACAATTTTGAAAACTTTTAATTAGTATGGAAATTGACTTTAATAAGCCAAAGAATGATTTCTCTAAACAAAAATTCTTTTATACAAGACTAAAGTAGTTTTCCTTCCTCTCACACGGACGAAAAGACTGTTGTTCATATTTTTCGGTGTAAAAATTGTTTGTTTGGAACTCAAATTTTTAGCATATTTTTAAGTGCACGCATACAATGTTCATAAACTAGCATAACATGTTTGTAACATATATGTTAATATGTTAAAACATAGTATGTTTGGGACATAACATATATGTGTTTAGAAAGAGAGATCGAGAGAGTATGCATTAAGTAAAAAAATTAAAGTAACCAATCGGTGCTTTAAAAATATATACACACAAAGAAAATTTCATTGAAATTTTTTTCTACCAATGTTTTCCTAAGGTGAAGGATAATACGTTTGAACAATACAAACAATATTTTGTTTGGACCAATCCTGAAAATATATATGCTTGCAGCAGAATGCGTTTGGGAGTATATGTTACAGATGCGATTTTTGTTGAGGGTGCAGTTTCTGCATACATATTTTTGAAAGAAAGAATGAGCGAATGCCGACCATCATGTTTACTACACCATCAATTAGTTCACAGAAAAAAAGTGTCTTGTGAATTTAAGGACCATTTTGACTTCCACATAGTTCAACACATTTACTGTAATATAGTTCATTTTTCGAAAATTAACTTAGCTAAAGGAAAAGGAAGAATTTTTCCTTAAATAAATTTCCAACACACTAGTTAATGCATCGTTGATTCTACTATAAAAATACATGGGCAATATAAATCTTACTACGAAATGTGGACAATTTACTAAGAAAAAATTTTGTATGGAAAAAAAATTTTGTAGTAAAAATTAACTTAACGACATTACCGATTCGTATGATGGCTACCTACAGATTATTTCCCTTTTTATTATAAGTTGGAGTGTTTTTCCTCACATTGAAACTTTTAGATAAAGTAGAATAAAAAGTAGTTAATATAATCCTTGACGGGTGTATATCATTTTTTATAGATTCCTCATAGATTTGGTATATATTTTACCTTAACGTATAGATAGAATTCCAACTAATCAATAAACGTGAGAAGAGAGTAATGAAATCATTGCATCATGTGAGGGATTTTTTAGAGACTCGAACTTAATATCCACCTTAAATACTAAATGCTATACTGACAAGGGGAAATTATGTCTAATTTATAATATTTTTTATTTCAAATATATTCTGAGAATAATTTCAAAAATGTCCCATTAGTCCATGGATATGATTCTAATAATGTACCTACTAGATGGATTTTTCAATGTGGTAAGTTTTTCTATAAACGGTATTTTGTCCGTTTTTAATAAAACCAAAATGTCCATTTATTAAAAATAATTATTTTCACTTGCAGATAGACAGGCTTTGTAATGGTAATTTTTTGGAATATTCTTACTGTTTAATACTAAGCTGATATCCTTATTGACTCTAGGAAATACTCTTGAAACCCGTAAGTTAAAAATCAATATGTACGATAGAATTTGATAATATTGTTCTTTTATTTTGTATAACTTTGCAGTTTAAGATGCTTTTAAGACAAATCCGCCCAACAAAAGTTAGCCAAAATCGGTGAAATTGGACAACAATTCAATGAATATTGCAACTTATGACACATATATCTTTCATATGGATAGAAAACATGGAATTTAAAATTAATTAGTTTAGTCCTAATAACATAGAAACTCTTTTGAAGAAGCAAGTAACTGCATCCAACGTACGAATACAAATATCTCCTTTATTGTAAATCATAAGCCATAGTTTTGTGTAATATAATAATAATTTTTTGAAATAAATTTGAAATTATACACTGAAAAAACAGTGAACACTTTTCCATTGCAAAATGAACTAAACTGTAGTAATATTGACCATGATTTAGCCCTTAAGATTTTTTCAACTTGTTTAGTTTATAATTCTCTTAAATTTTAGTTAATCTATAACATTGTATTTTAGTTCATTTTTACAACACCATAAGATTTATATACCCCCACCAAGTTAAAAAGTCAGTATTATTTTGGTTTACTTGCTTATTTTTTGGGAATCCCGATAATAAAAATTGGTTAACAGTCTCTTTAAAATGTCGACGACTAAATTATTTTTAAATCAATCATTCCACAGTACAGAGAAATTAAATAATTAAAGAAACAACAATCCGTTTTACTATTATGAAAATTTTCATACAATAAAAGTAAACTTTCTTTAAGCAAAAGTACTTTATTATAAAAACTTATGATGAAAGTTCTTAATACAATGTTTTTGTGAATAAAAATTATGACCACGTGGAACAAGAAAGAACACGGATGAAAAAGACTGTTTTTCATATGTTTGGCTATAAACCTTATATGTTTGGAACACAAATTTTTAAATACAATATTTTTGAGTGCAAGCATATAATGTTCATAAACTAGCATAACATGTTTGGGACATATATGTTAATATGTTAGAACATATTATGTTTGGGACATAAAATGTTTGTAAATATAATATGCTTGGATGCAAACATATATTAATTTAGAAATAGCTTATAAACATATGTGTGTTTAGTAGCTTGGAGCGCTATTTAACAGGGAGCGATATTGAATTAAGTTGGTGGTTGTTGCTTGTTATTACAAAATTAACATTTTATTTTTCCTTGGGCAATTGATCAGCTACTTCTTTGATCCTTACAAACTGTGTGGTCCGCTGTTCGAATCCCCGTCCGGCAAAAGGTAAAATTAAAATAAAAAAATCATCAAATTGAATAATTTCTTCTACAATGTTTGTATTACAGAAAAAGGTGCTAAGAACTAAAAAATCTCGTGGAAGTGAGAAAGATGTGAGGGAATTTATAATTAGGCAGAAACAAAATTTTGAGCATTCAGGTCGAAAACCTATGTTGTTAGCACCTATATTACCTGTTTATTTTCATAATTCATTATGATTGTAAATATATAAATAAATAAATAAAATGTTGAGCACAATATTGTTTGGGAGAATTTTTTTTAAGCATATAATATTTTTGGGTGCAAAATGCTTCCAAACATATTATATGTTCACATAATAACATATTGTTTTTTGGAAGACAACATTATTGAATTTGGATGCAAAAATACAAAATGTTTGGAACTTAGACTATCCAAACATATATTGTTTAGACCAATATGCTTTCAAACATATTATATATTGGAAGATATCAAACATATAAATGTTTGGGCAATACCCAAAAATGTATATGCTTGAAGCAAAATATGTTTGGGAGTATATGTTACAGAAGCGATTTTTTGTGAGGGTGTAGTTTATTTTAACTCGCTTTTTTGACATTTTGACTTTTCCTTAGTTTTTTATTCATCGTAGGTATATTTTTCACATATCTTGCTGAAAAAATGGAAGGAATAATGAAAATTGTTAAAAATTAACGTGTAATAAAATATAATTTTTTAGCTCTTTAAATTAGCTTGTAACTTACCATAATTGGGGGCATTTTATTAAATGACGTAAGGAATTCAACTTTTCTTAGATAAACGTACCTCATAAAGTTTGTACCTGAAACAATTAGAGAAATAATGCATTAAGTAATATGTTATATTAACTCATAAAATTGTGTTGTCGATGTGAAGGACATAATGCAATAAATATTCTTGTTAAAAGAAATCCAAAGTTTTAATATAAAACTTACCAATTCTCTATTACATTGTACGCTGAGGTTAAAAAGTTATCGAAATTCATTTGGGGTTACTCTGAAATTAAATATTTATTTTTTACATTAAATAAAAAAAATTAAATTAGTTTCCAAAAAATCTAATTAAAGAAATAAATAAAATAAATATTCTGGTTAAAAGAATGTTAAAGAAAGCTTACAAATTCATAAAAACGTTTCCAAATTGTTATTCTGAAATTAAATATTTGTTTTTTACATTAAAAATATTAAATTGGTTTCCAAAAATATTTGATTAAAGTAATACTAAAATAAGGTTTAAAAACCTGTAATTTTTATAATAAAAAGGTCATAAAAACGTAAATATTCTAGTGAAAAGAAAGCCAATTTTTAAAAGAAAATTTACCACTCTCTATTAAATTATACGCTGAGGAGATATATAAAAATTTGTCCGAATCCATCTGGGGTTGCTCTTAAATTAAATATTTTTTTACAACAAAGAAAAACATGAAACTGGTTAAACAATAATAATTAGCCAATAATAATATACATAAAGAATATTATTTTTTTAAAAGAAAACCACATTGAAAAAAGAACACTTACCTATTTATGATTAAACTATACGCTGAGGTGTAACAAACAATTTTCCAAATTCATCTGGAGTTACTCTGAAATTGAATATTTATTTTTTACATTGAATAATAAAAATGAAATTAGATAAAACAATTTCAATATACTTTCCATTTCAGCATTTTTTCCTAAATATTGAAAAATAATAACTTTTTTCTAAGCTACCGATCATCACTTCGCCATTGTACTCCTCATCGCTAAAATATTAATAACTTTCATTTAAAGGTTATAATAAACAAACACCAATATATGTCTCAAAAACCCAAAATATTCCATACCTTTATATTCCCTTGTTACATACTTGCTAAAAAGGTGCAACAGCCCACGCCAACTATACAACTGAAGCATTCCAAACAAAACCAAGCAAAACCAAAACATTTCTACAACAACAAAAACACATGTGCCTTCAATGAAAACAACACATCATCCAGACAAATAAGCCATTCGCGAATAATAAACACACACACGTACACACAAACCACTGAAAGAACAAAAATAAAAACAACCCCACGGTCAGATATACACAACATCCCCATCACTCGCTACCATTTCTCATTATTGCATTGCATGCTCTCACTCTCAAAAAATTTCAAGTAACATCATCTTTACATTAAACATATTCCACTTTGACGAGAAAGATCTCTGTACTATGCATTAGTTCATCGCATCTGTCCATAATTTACTCTAAAAACAATACTCTTAAATGCATATCAGTATAAGAACGATGAAACGTTTAACTTAAAATTAGCAAAAACTTCATGAAATGATATCTACCCATTTTTGACGAAAATGTCTATAAATTTAATTACATGTGAACTAAAAATATTTCATTGAGAAATGTTGTACCAACTATTATTAACTATAGGAATTGCCAGTAAGAAATTGCTATCCGCTTTCAAGTCAAATTTTCGTAAAAAAATATTTTCTCATACAAAAACTCTTTATAATAAATTACACTTATTATTTAGAAAGTATTTTACATTTCATAAGTAGTTTTATAGTATGACGAAAGAATTTTTAACTACCAGTTAAGAAAATTTTTAAGGAAATTTCCATCGTATTTTGTAGGCTATGAACTAAACGATTGCTACTTAAAATTTGTAAAACTTCCTTTCGAGTAGTTAATTTTCGTTAAAGATACGAAAAATGAACTAAAATTCTGGAAAATTCTTGTAATAAATTATTGTAAAAATCTTCTTAAATTTACGAGACAATTTTTTTTCTGTGTAGAAAATTGACTTGTTTTGTACGAATAATTTTTTAGTTATATAACATACAGTACCTTTGATTCCTCAATTTCTCTACTTTTTTTTAAATTATACTGATTAACAGTTTATTTCAAACCAATTTCAGATTTCCCAAAAAAATTTTCATTTTTCCGGATTGCAGGAATATTTTGAATGAGTTTAAGTATATTCTTTCCACAGCGTAGTAATAATGAACTAAAATACAATGCAATACATGAACTAATTTATAAGAAAATCATGAACTTATCTAGACGAAAACAAGTAAGGAAAGTCTAAAGTCGGGCGGGGCCGACTATATTATACCCTGCACCACTTTGCAGATCTAAATTTTCGATACCATATCACATCCGTCAAATGTGTTGGGTGCTATATATGAAGGTTTGTCCCAAATACATTTAAATATCACTCGATTTGGACAGAATTTGATAGACTTTTAAAAAGTCTAAAGACTCAAAATTTAAGTTGGCTAATGCACTAGGGTGGAACACAATTTTAGTAAAAAAATGGGAAATATTTAAATCTGAAGCAATTTTAAGGAAACTTCGCAAAGTTTATTTATGATTTATCGCTCGATATGTATGCATTAGAAGTTTAGGAAAATTAGAGTCATTTTTACAACTTTTCGACTAAGCAGTGGCGACTTAACAAGGAAAATGTTGGTATTTTGACCATTTTTGTCGAAATCAGAAAAACATATATATGGGAGCTATATCTAAATCTGAACCAAATTTGGCACACATGACTATATTACTAATTGTACTCCTAGTGCAAAATTTCAACCAAATTGGGCCAAAACTCTGGCTTCTGGGGCCATATAAGTCCATATCGGGCGAAAAATATATATGGAAGCTATATCTAAATCTGAACCAATTTCAATCAAATTTGGCACACATGACTATACTACTAATTGTACTCCTTGTGCAAAATTTCAAGCTAATCGGGACAAAACTCTGGCTTCTGGGTCCATATAAGTGCATATCGGGCGAAAGATATATATGGGAGCTATATCTAAATCTGAATCGATTTCAACCAAATTTGGCACGCATAGCTACAATGCTAAATCTACTCCCTGTACAAAATTTCAACCAAATTGGGCCAAAACTCTGGCTTTTAGGACCATATTAGTCCATATCGTGCGAAAGATATATATGGGAGCTATATCTAAATTTGAACCGATTTCAATCAAATTTTGCACACTTGACTATACTACTAATTGTACTCCTAGTGCAAAATTTCAACCAAATTCGGCCAAACATCTGGCTTCTGGGGCCATATAAGTCCATATCGGGCGAAAGATATATATGGGAGCTATATCTAAATCTGAACCGATTTCAATCAAATTTTGCGCACTTGACTATACGACTAAGTGTTATGTTTGTACAAAATTTCAAGCAAATCGGTAAAAAACTCTGGCTGCTGGGTCCATATTAGTTCATATCGGGCGAAAGATATATATGGGAGCTATATCTAAACCTGAACCGATTTCTTCCAAAATCAATAGGGTTCTATTCTGACCCAAATTAGGAACATGTGTCAAATTTGATTGCGATTGGACTTAAATTGCGACCTAGACTTTGATCACAAAAATGTGTTCACAGACAGACGGAGGGACGGACGGACGGACAGACGGACATGGTTATATCGACTCAGGGACCCACCCTGAGCATTATTGCCAAAGACACCATGTGTCTATCTCGTCTCCTTCTGGGTGTTACAAACATATGCACTAACTTATAATACCCTGTTCCACAGTGTGGCGCAGGGTATAAAAATCTTTGGCGCCAAATCATGGTCATTCTTACTATGGGTTAGTTCATTTTTCATAAAAAATAGTAAACTTTTTTTTCGGTGTTCATAGTAATTGTGGCTTGGAATCTCCAATTGAAATAACTCTATTCTCAAGGTTTTTAAACCTGTTAATAACATTCCTGAGAAATTTCTGAAATTTCTTCGAACATATCATTATCTTGGATATCATTCGCTGCCTAGCTGAAGCGACTGAAGTATTTTGAGTTTGTGACGTTTGGTACTTTTTCTATATTTACGACGTTTACAACTTTGCGACAGTCGCAAACCTAAAATAGCTTGATAAAGACCATCTCTGATCTCTGCTAAATAGACTTGGACAAAATCGTTCACCGTAGTGATTCGGACTCATCGTTCCTTTTGTACAAAGGTACTAGTTCCTTCAAATCGTTCCATCATTCCTTTTCGTTCCGGATTTTTATATTTGTCATCACTGTCATCTAAATACTAAAGACAGACATGACATTGTTTGTTTACTATGTGTAACGAAGTTCGTGGTCAGTTGAAAGATACAAAAATATGGAAAATTGAGTGAAATTACTTCAAATAGTTTATAGTAATAGTAAGAAAAAATAATGAAAGGAATGGAAAATTTAAGGAAGTAACTAAACCCAGGAAGCCAAACTCTTTCGATGGATTTTTGGATTTAATAATACTATACTCTGTGCAAAATTATTCATTTCAAGAAATTACGATTTTTTGTCGTTTGTGAAGAGCCTGAGATGGAATTAATGATTCTATTAAATAGCAGCATATCAATCAATGGTTTAAATATATGATTTAAATAGCTCAAACAGAAGTAAAAAAAATCAAACTGCGATCCACGGAACGATAGAGCGTAAATTGAAAATAAAACTAAATGACAAAAGGAACGATGAGAACGAAAGAGATGGAACTAGTGGCAGTCGTTCCATTTAGTGAACCGTTCATTGGAACTAGTTCCGAAACGACACAAGACTACTGCTAAATCATTAATTGCAATATAACTCTTTTTTAAATGTATGTATATTTGTAATATAAAGTTTTGTTAAATATATTAAATAGACAATTTGGGAGGATTCGCTTTGGAATGGTTGTTAAAGGTATTCATGCTTTTGAGAATATAACCAAAAATTTAAATTTTGGATTCTTTCTACTTTTTCGAATTAAGTGGGACATATATCTCCCAACTTTTCTATAATAAATTTATGCTTCAATACTGTCCAGCATTCAGTTTCAGTATTATAGCCTGCCAAACTGGAACAATCAGTCTCAAAGAGTGAATGCAAACTTTTTTAACTTAGGTCTCATGGGATCCATCATCAATTATTACTTGTGGTCGCACTACACACCTTAAACATAATTCTCATAGAAACGATATTTAATGCCACAATAAATTTGACATATTCAGATTACGCTTTACCAACCTAAATTGAATCATAACAGTTCACGTATAAAAAGAATTAAGAACGATAGCTGCTTATCGCTGTTGCATAATATTCAATTTTCTGAATAACACATCTCTTTATGATATTAACTTCCCTTACAATTTAAACTTTTGAAAAAGTGGCACAAATTACACTAGTTTACAAAAAAAAAATCATGTACACAGAGGCAACTTTTCTTATGTATTTTGATCTGCTGAAATTTTTTTAAAAAAACAGACATCCCGTTATTTTTAGTTTTTCGCTCTTTTTTCACTAAAAAAATTATCTCTCGGGTTAGAAATTCCGATTATACTGGTACTTAAATAAAAGGGATTAAGATGACGAATAATCGTTTATAACTGGATCTGTGATAAGTTAAATGGTTCAAAAAATATCGATACCAAAAGGCCAAAAATTTTAAATTTGGCTTCTTCGTATAGATTAGGTAGGGTTAGTTAAACTCTATATATAGACTCATAACATAATATACTGAAAATAGAAGCCATTTTGGCCTGAAATTTGAATTATAGAGTTTAATTGGCTTCAAATGTGAAATTTAGAGCTCCTTTCCATACATAAATAAATAATTTGTATCGATTAAAAAGGAGTGTTATAGAAGTACAAATGAGTCTTATTAAATCGAGGTTTAGTTATATTCCTTGGATTCGACTCCGGAGTCGGAGTCGATGCTGGGGTCGAATGAAAGTTGGAGACACTCCTCAGCCCTGCAAATACCAATCATTATGAGTACTATGGAGGAAAAATGGAAGTGGATCGGCGCAATCTGCGGAGGGCTCCGCATGATAGTGAAATTCACAGTGTTGTCGAAGAAGAGGCCTCCCAGTGCACGTTTTGAGAAATATATGTAATCTTTACTCCATGGTATTTTGCACACTCTCTAAAAGGAATTGCAATTTTATCTAAGTAGATGAGCTTAATAGTTGGAATATTGCATTCTTTGTAGTACATGACCAGTTCTGTGTTTGTAGGATTTACTCCTATTCCATACTCCCTAGCCAATTTCTTAATCATAGGGTGTATGATGTTTTGAACAAAGACAATAAACTTTAGGAAGATAGGAAATTGGCTTGCGTCATACCAAATGTTAGTTCTATAAATGTTGGTTCCATACATGTTTGGTTCGATAAACGAAAAGTATGAAACAAACACCGTAAATGGTTTGATCTCCTCAGTAGCCAATTTCCTATCTTTCTAAAGTTTATTGTCTTTGCTTTTAAACACTTTTGAATGTTTACTTGTCACAAAATAACCTTCTTCGCTAGGAGTTCGTCCATCATCTTTCGTAAGTTTATAATCTTTGCTTCAAAATATTTTTCATTAAAAATAGGACACAAATTTTGTAAATCCAGCGTCCATCCGTTAAAGTCGCATGTCTTTGAACCAAGGCTAATTTTCGCTGAACCTTCTTGATTATTTTTCTTTGTTGAACCAACCAGATTGTTCCAAAAACATTAGCAGACTGCTTAAGTTAACGTTTTTCAGATCTTGATTTATTTTTTCTTATTCGATCTTTTTCAGTTTAAACAAAATTCTTTATTTTGCCAAGCTTGATATCTATTTGTTTTTATTATTTTCACTTCATCCGTCCTAATATTTCACAATTTTTGTTGAATTGCTTCATCAGAGGTGTATGATCTATAAACATTTTTTTATAACAAAGTTAAAGTAAATTAGACAATTAATACAAATTTCAAATACATAGTACAATTACAAAACATCTTATTCTAAACATCGTCTACCAGGCTAACATAAATGTTAAGCCGTAACTATTATCTCCAACTTACATATAAATCAATCACTATACACAAAATTCTTATTAGAGCATCACTGCTCTCGTCAGCTTTCGCTGTTGCACTGTTGGCTGATGTTGTTGTTCGAAATGTTCTTCGTCTGTAGGTGATCATTTTTGCATATCATGTGCAAAGATTATAGATTTGAGGAAGATGGGAGATTAGCTTGCGTCATACCAAATGTTGCATTTACCCAATTAGTTTAATACATGTTTTTAATCTTTTAGTTGTTTTTCGTTTTTATTTTTTAAATGAAAAATTTAATTTTCTTACTGAAACAATGTTAAATTTTAGGCAACAACAAAAAAATTACATTACATTTTTTAGTTGTTTTTCGTTTTTATTTTTTAAATGAAAAATTTAATTTTCTTACTGAAACACTGTTAAATTTTAGGCAACAACAACAAAATTACATTTTCCCCTTTACACACTGGGAAAGAGTGATACTACGTCAAAGGAGATCAGCTTTTCGTCGTTTTCTATGGTCAAGTCCGCCAGTAATCTGAAGCTATATGCTCCTAAAAGTTGCTTGCGCTTTACACAAAATGCAGGACACTCACATAAGAGGTGTTAAATAGATTCCTTTTCCTCCGCATCATGACAGCACATACAATAGTCATTATACTTCGCGCCTATATTTTTTGCAAAATCGCCTATCAGGCAGCGACCCGTTATAGCAGATATCAGGAGTGATATCTGACGTCTCGAGAACACTAGCATATCTAGTGTGCGGTTTAAGTTTAAATGGGGCCATATTTGCTTGGTGTCGTTACAGTCCTTGCAATTCTCCCATCGAACATTTGCCATCATATCAGCCTTCCCACGCAGCATGAGCTTGCAGGTAGCCAGGGGCATACCAACCGATTCTAGTTCCCCTGGAATATGTAAGATAGTCCCTAGCCTTGCCAACTCATCCGCTTCGCACTTCCCCGGTATGTTCCTACGGCCAGGCACCCATATTAGGTGAATATTGTACTGCTCAGCCATCGATGGCCGTTTTCGAGTTGAGGAACACAGAGTCCAAGGATTTTATTGCAGGTTGACTGTCTGAGTATATATGCCCACATTTTTTGGAACATTACTTCTCAGCCAATTCGCCACCTCTCTTATTGTTAATATTTCAGCCTGAACAAGTATATACGGCCGTAAGTTCGGCCAGGCCGAATCTTATGTACCCTCCACCATGGATTGCGTAGGAACTTCTACTAAAGGCTGTCATCCACAATCGAATTACTTGGGTTGCGATAACACTTGCCGATGGCAAGGTATCGTAAAACTTTTTAACACTGTCTTCTAAATTGTAAGTTAGCCCATACGGGGTATATATTAAACAAAAAAAGGCCGATTAAATACGTATATAATCTAGTTTGACAAAATTTTCTATAGAAATAAAATTTTGACAAAATTTTCTATAGAAATGAAACCTTGACAAAATTTTCTATAGAAATAAAATTTTGACAAAATTTTCTATAGAAATAAAATTTTGACAAAATTTTCTATAGAAATAAAAATTTGACAAAATTTTCTATAGAAATAAAAATTTGACAAAATTTTGTATAGAAATAAAAACTTGACAAAATTTTCTATAGAAATAAAATGTTGACAAAATTTTCTATGGAAGTAAAATGTTGACAAAATTTTCTATAGCAATACAATTTTGACAAAAATTTCTATAGAAATAAAATGTTGACAAAATATTGTATAGAAATAAAATTTTGACAAAATTTTGTATAGAAATAAAATGTTGACAAAATTTTCTACAGAAATAAATTTTTTACAAAATTTTCTATAGAAATAAAATTTTGACAAACATTTCTATAGAAATAAACTTTTGACAAAACTTTCTATAGAAATGAAATTTTAACAAAACTTTCTATAGTAATAAAATTTGACAAAATTTTCTATGGAAATAAAGTTTAGGTAGATTACAAAATCTTCTATAGAAATAAAATTTTGACAAAATTTTCTATGGAAATAAAATTTTGACAAACATTTGTATAGAAATAAACTTTTGACAAAACTTTCTATAGAAATGAAATTTTGACAAAACTTTCTATAGTAATAAAATTTGACAAAATTTTCTATGGAAATAAAGTTTTGGTAGATTATTTTTGGCGATATGGACCAATTTTTGTGTAATAAGTCATCAGCTATATATAACTAAAGACCGATATGGACCAATTTTTACATGGCTGTTAGAGGCCATATATTGACAAAATGTACCAAATTTCAACCGTATCGGATGACTTTTGCTCCTCCAAGAGGTTCCGGACGTCAAATCTGGGGACGGTTTATATGGGAACTATATATAATTATGGACCGCTATGGACCAATTTTTGCATGGTTGTTAGAGACCATATACTAACACCACGTACCAAATTTCAACTGGATCGGATGAATTTTGCTCTTCCAAGCGGCTCCGGAGTTCAAATCTGGGGATCGGTTTATATGGGGGCTATATATAATTATGGACCGATATGGACCAATTTTTGCATGGTTGTTAAAAACCGTATACTAAGACCACGTACTAAATTTCAACCGAATCGGATGAATTTTGCTCCTCCAAGAGGCTCCGGTGGTCAAATCTGGGGATCGGTTTATATGGGAGCTATATATAATTATGGACCGATATGGACCAATTTTTGCATGGTTGTTAGAGGCCGTATACTTACATCAGGTACCAAATTTCAACCGGATCGGATGAATTTTGCCCCTCCAAGAGGCTCCGGAGGTCAAATCTGGGGATCGGTTTATATGGGGGCTATATATAATTATGGACCGATATGGACCAATTTTTGCATGGTTGTTAAAAACCGTATACTAAGACCACGTACTAAATTTCAACCGAATCGGATGAATTTTGCTCCTCCAAGAGGCTCTGGTGGTCAAATCTGGGGATCGGTTTATATGGGAGCTATATATAATTATGGACCGATATGGACCAATTTTTGCATGGTTGTTAGAGGCCGCATACTAACATCAGGTACCAAATTTCAACCGGATCGGATGAATTTTGCCCCTCCAAAAGTTTCCGGAAGTCAAATCTGGGGATCGGTTTATATGGGGGCTATATATAATTATGGACCGATATGGACCAATTTTTGCATGGTTGTTAGAGACCATATACTAACATCAGGTACCAAATATCAATCGGATCGGATGAATTTTGCCCCTCCAAGAGGCTCCGGAGGTCAAATCTGGGGATCGGTTTATATGGGGGCTATATATAATTATGGACCGATATGGACCAATTTTTGCATGGTTTTTAGAGACCGTATATTAAGACCACGTACCAAATTTCAACCGGATCGGATGAATTTTGCTGCTCCGGGAGGCTCCCCAAGCCAAATTTGGGGATCGGTTTATATGGGGGCTATACGTAAACGTGGTCCGATATGGCCCATTTTCAATACCGTCCGACCTACATCAATAGCAACTACTTGTGCCAAGTTTCAAGTCGATAGCTTGTTTCGTTCGGAAGTTAGCGTGATTTCCACAGACGGACGGACAGCCGGACAGACGGACGGACGGACGGACATGCTTAGATCGACTCAGAATTTCACCACGACCCAGAATATATATACTTTATGGGGTCTTAGAGCAATATTTCGATGTGTTACAAACGGAATGACAAAGTTAATATACCCCCATCCTATGGTGGAGGGTATAAAAACACTACAGTGATTAGGTAATCTTTTCGCTATTCGAAGTTCCAGATCATTAGAATATACTCCAAAACCCAATTGTCCATCCAATTTGGAGCCATCAGTGTAGAAATCTATATATTCTTTATTCCCCGTGGTCTGTGTGCGCCACGCCTCACTGTTGGGGATTAGAGTCTCAAACTTTTTGTCGAAAAGTGGACTCGCTAAAGTGTAATCCACTACGTTAGGCACATCTGGCATTATTGTGAGAACCGAACTGTGACCGTAACTTTTTTCCGACCACAGCGATAGCTCGCGCAACCGCACAGCCGTTGTTGCAGCTGACTGTTTGGTCAAAATGTCTAAAGGCAATATATGCAGCATGACATTAAGGGAATTTGTTCCTGTCTTGCTGAATGCGCCTGAGATACACAAACACGCCATACGCTGAACTTTGCCTAAACTTGTTGGCTGGTGAAGTGCCGGCCACCAGACTACAACACCATATATCATTATAGATCTAACCACTGCCGTGTATAGCCAATGTACAATTTTTGGTTTTAGTCCCCACTTGTTTCCTATTGCCTTTTTGCACGAGTACAACGCTACCGTGGCTTTTCTCGCCCTCTCTTCAATATTAAGCCTAAAATTCAGCTTCCTGTCCAAAATAACGCCAAGGTATTTTGCACACTCACCAAAGGGAATTTCAGTACCCCCTAAGGAAATGGGCCTAACCGTGGGAGTTTTGCGATCTTTGCAGTACATGACTAGTTCTGTCTTTGCTGGATTTACCCCAAGACCATTGTCTTTCGCCCATTTCTCAGTCATCCGGAGGGCCCTCTGAATAATATCTCTGATTGTGGATGGGAATTTTCCCCTGACTGCTAGAGCCACATCATCTTCGTATGCCACCACTTTTATCCTTTCTTTTTCTAGGGTAACCATAAGGTTATTTATAGCAACATTCCAAAGAAGAGGTGATAGAACTCCTCCTTGAGGAGTGCCTCTGTTCACATACCTTTGTATGTTTGTATGTCCTAGTGTGGCTGAAATACGTCTCCTGATTAGAAGTTCGTCTAACAGCCTAAGTATACATGGATCAATATTCAGAGTTGTCAGTCCATTTAATATCGAGCTCGGATGGACATTATTGAACGCCCCTTCGATGTCTAGAAACGCCACGATTGTGTATTCTTTGACAGATAGTGAGCTCTCAATAAAGCAGACTAGTTCATGTAATGCGGTCTCCGTAGACCTGCCCTTCGAGTATGCATGCTGTCGTTTCGAGAACAAACTTGAATCGATGCTAGTTCTAAGATAAATATCTATCATCCTCTCTAGAGTCTTAAGTAGGAATGCTTGTAACTCCGCCGGAGTAATTCCATCAGGTCCGGGGGATTTGAATGGTCCAAAGATATTTAACGCCCATCTTATTCTAGATTCCGATACAATTTCCTCGACCGCTGAGCCACTGTGGCACCGCCAGAACCTGGTTCAACCGTCTGATTTCCAGGAAAATGTGTGTCCAATGGTACCTCCAGCGTCTCCTGACTGGACGTTGTCCAATTGCCCTCCGATGTTTTAATGAAACCTGGAGCGTAGTTGGTGGATGCTAGAACCTTCCGTAGTCTGGAAGCCTCGGACGTATTCTCAATACTGCTGCAGTAATCATTCCAAGCGTTATGCTGAGCATTTCTCAGTTCTCGCTTGTATCCTCTGAGATGCTTTTTGTAAGCGTCCCAATCCTCAGGGGCTCTAGTGGACTTTGCCTGGTTAAAGAGCTTCCTGCAGGAGTTCCTCATATTACTTAATTCTGTAGGCCACCATGGTGGTCGATTTTTCCCCTTTGGCTTCCATCTAGGGCATGCAGCTTTCATTGAGATGTTGAAGGCCTTAGTTATCCGCTCCACTGCGTGTTCGATATCTTGCACATTTCTCATATTTGTGTCTGTTATTTCCGATACCATCATATTGAAGGATTCCCTATACCTATTCCAGTCAGCTTTCCTAACATTTGGCAGAAATAGGGTCTTGGTGGTATGAACATCAAATTTGAAACTGATGTAGCGATGATCTGAGAAGCTGTGTTCACTTAAAGCCTGCCACTCAGATATCATTTAATTCAGTTCTTGCGAGGCCAAGGTAATGTCCAAAACCTCCTGCCTGTTTTTAGTGACCAAGGTTGGGGCATCTCCCTTGTTGCAAATTACCAGATTAGTACGCAAAATAAACTCTATTAGCGACTCTCCCCTTGCATTAGTATCACTACTTCCCCACATACTATGATGCGCATTCGCATCCCATCCCATAATGAGTTTCGTCTTTGTTTTCAGTGACTCCTCAACTAAGGTCTTAACGGCACATGGAGGCATCTCCCTGCCATGTCCCATGTAGACCGAAGATACCCAATATTTGCATTTGGCTATTTCTAAATTGGCAACGACAGTGTCTGCATTGCACATTGAAGGAAGCAGAAACAAGTTAAGCTCGTTTTTAGCAATTATACAGGCTCGAATTACATCATTACCGGTATACTGCAATAGTTTGAACCCCGGAGTACTTAATTCACATATTTTGTTTCTATAAACATATGGTTCTTGAATAAGAACTATGTCTATGTCCCCTTTCATCAGGAGAACTTTTAAGGCAGCACATGCAGCCTTACAATGATGAAGATTTATCTGGAGGATCCGTAGGACCATCGAGATTTTCAACAACCGTCACATCAGCCGCTTCAATCGAGTCATCAAGAATGTCCTCTTCAGAGATCTCGGTGACTCTCGCAATAACCATAGGTTCAACTTTGGTGAATTCTGAGGCAGTAGAAGCCTCCTCATACGGTATCTATCCATGTCTTCAACTTTGGTATCTCCCTCGACTTCGCAAGAGGATCCGCTTACTTCTGATTCAGACAGAGGCTTGACCATTTCTGAATCCTTTAGCTGATCGTTTTTATACACCTTCATTTGGATATAATGAAAGCCATAACATACACGGCCCTGAGACTTTGCTAGATGTGGCAAAGACTGAGTGTTCAATATAAACACTGAATGCCGTCTTGGTCCATCCACTTCATCCAAACGGCCAACCTTCCAATCAGCTGTAGGAAGATCTGGATTGCATTGTTTCAGTCTATTTAAAATAGATTCAGGGTCAGGAGGGTTTGCAGGTATCCACGCATGTGCTCTAGGTCTAGCCGGTATGTCTTTCTTCTCAACTAACTCTAGAGCAGCTCCTTCCCAAACTTCACCAATTAGTATCAGAGCAGCTTTAACCCTGGAAAGTCATCCTTATTTTTTGTACACTAACGTCATCCTTCGTCATTTTGACTACGGCATATTTAAAGACGCTATAATTTGCATTGTGAGCAAAAATGAGAACCAAATTTGAGAATATTTTCTTATTCAATATGTTTTTAATTAGTATACAACAAAAATTCATAAAATAGTTTAATTAGTATAGCTTAAATTTATCATTTCCCAATCGACTAAAATACATTTTAGATCGAAATTGAAATTATGCGTCGTCATTTTGACGAAGGATGACGTCCAGGGTTAAAACATTCTATAGACCTCTGGTCCTCAAATGCGACTAGCTTAAATCGTCCTTGATACCAACCAGCCTCTTGGTGTTGAGAATCTGGGCCGGGAAACTTTTCCAGCACCTGTTTTTTTTTTTTCTTTGGATCCATACCGTCCAATGCTCCTCCATCACAAGGCTGTCTTTAGCAACTGAGGCAAACGATCTTTGATCCCTTTTGGAGGATGGCAGCTCATCCGGCGATCGTTCCCTTTTTCCAGTCTCAAGAATTCCTTGAGCCCATTTTAAGAAATCGCTTTGTTTGGCCGACAACGTGCTTGGGTCGACTGATCCTAACTTTTTAGGATAAACAAAGCATTTCTGCTTTCCTTGAATCTCTTTCGTGAGGGATTACCTCCTTTTGATGTCATTACCTTAGAAAAAGTTCGACTTGTCAGAATGTCGCCACCTGTCGACCCGTCTACAGGTCGACTAATTGGGCCTAACTCTTGGTCATTGCCCAGATTTATAACTGCAGTCGATACCCGTCCACTGGGCCCTGAAGTTAGCAACCAATTTCGCTGCATGGTGGCTTAATATCCCACCACACTACAAACTTTTAGTAGGTACCTATTACGTTGAGTTTATCCGCTATTAAAAAACACGTCTGTTCCGTTCGACGGTTGAATAGAAATTGTCCTTAAATTAACTGAAATGTTGAAACTTTAGATTTAAGATAAAAACGCTTCAAATATAGGCTAAAATTTATTTGAGGATTTATCGTCTTTGGTTTAAAATTAATTTAGAATTAAGAAAACATTTTTTACTTTGATTTTTACCGTTATAACTTGGATTTTTAAATTGACATTTGTTTGTACGTGAGTACCTTTATTAATAAAACGCGAAAAGAGAATGAAAATTTGTATCCTAATTTTAATTTTATTGGTCCCAGATGTAAAGCCAGATAGGTCGCTTAAAAATTTGTTTATTTTAAAGAAGCCGCATCTTTTGCTTGGAATCAATACCAAAATCCTTAAAGGATACCAAAATCTTTGGACCCAAGTAAACTTTTTTTGAGTGTATGTATTTATCGTTACGTATGCTACCATGTCGGGAACTGTCTATGGGTCTTCTATCCAATTCTTTATCTCCTTAGAGATGGCAGGAAAGATTTTCGCAGTGGCTCAAATTTTCGTTTTATGCTAATATGACCTTCGCCAAGATGCCCTCACGTAGAATAGACCTTTCGGGGGATCTATCACAACCCCGGACACTGGGGTTCCCTTTTTACTAATCAGACCGTACATACATACATAGAGAAAATATTAACAATAGTTTTCCAATTAAAAATTTAATTGAATAAAAAAATTTTCAATCAATCCTAAGAGTTTATTGCATCAATTAATGTTTTAACTGGATCAATTAATTTTTTATTTTACGTTGGTTATTTATACTATCATTTCTGTGATTGAACACATTTTAATTAAAAATTTATTATATCAATTAATTTCGTGATTGAAAAAAAAATCTGTGTAATATTATACAGTAATCCTTTAGTTTACGTCGTGATTGGTTCCGGAATTTGACGACGTTAATCGAAACGACGTAAACCGAATTAAAAATTGCTCACACACTGAAAAAACAGCATGCCCGGTTCCAAAGATTTTGTCCTTACTTTAAAAATTTTGGTATTGATTCCGAGCCAAAGAAGCGGAGAATACAAGTAAGGATACTTTTAAGACACAATTCTCTTTTAAATTTGTGTTTTGTGTACTTGCTTCTAGGAAGCAAATTTTAATTTTTCGCTTTTTCAGTTTTTTTTTTCTTCATATTCTTCATAAGACTCAACTTCCAGTAGAAATTATGCCTCGTTTCAAGAAAAAACCTCTTTAAACTAAAGTGTTTAAAAACATGTCCTATATTTGAACGATTTTTTGCTTTGTAGCAAAGATGCAAAAAGACAACAAATTTAAAGACAATTTCATTAAATTTAAAGAATTTTTCTGAATTATTAAAGTCAAGTTGACCTAAGCCCAAACATTTTTTCTTTCATGTTATGATACCCATTTTTAAGTGAAATTACTTAATTATAAGGATAATACGACTTCATTGAAAAGTTTATCGCCTTTTGGAAAAGGAAAAAAAACTTAATATTAGAGAAATGCGTCTTCTAGGTTAAGCAAAATTTGCATTCGTATTTTAAAGACATGAAATCTTTGACCTCGTGACAATATTTTTTTCAGTGCACATACTTAGTCCATTTCATTATGTATGTATGTGCGTGTACATAATAAAAAACTTCAAAAATAAATTCAGTCTTTTATTCATAAATAAATATATATACATAAAGCATATAAATAATAATAATTCATTATTCAAAAATATCAGGGTTTAAAAATTAAGTTTACAAACAAATGAAAAACCGTTACGTTTTATACATATAAAAAAACATCGCCACTTCGACAATTGCGTTATATATCCAATATCAATAAGAATTTGACGAATTTTCGGTAAGAATTTCAGAAATAAATGTTTCGATGTTATCATCGTTGGTACTTATTTCACGTATGGAAGGCGTTTCTCATAAATGTGGCAAAAAATCGACGACGTAAATAGAATGGCGACGTAAATCGAAGTTGGATGGAAAAAAAATTGACGACGTAAATCGAAACATTGTAAACGCAAAAAAAAAAAAAATAACTGTAAATAAATATTAACAACTTTATTTGTATGTAAAATCTGCTGATGCTCAACAAATTTGTCTATTGAATATGAGGCATTTGTTGTTGAAATGTGTTTGTAGATGCTTGACAGAGGAAATAATAGAAATATTCTGAATTTTCAACAAATTGTTTTGTTGCGAAAATGGTTGACTGCTTTCGATATGAAAACAAAAACAAAAATACAAGACTGGTTAGAGGGGTTTTAGACGATGCAATTGGTTGCGTGCAATTTTTGGAATTCTCTTTTAAAGTTGCTTCTTAAAAACATCAGCATTTATACGGTGCAAGTTTGCATGCAATACGCTTGAAATTTTTTGACGTTTATTCGCTCAATCTTCTTTAATTGGTAATTCGTGACAATAAAATACATAGTGAAAAAAATTGTTTAAGCAATTGCAAAAATAAAAATGGAAGATAATAACGAAAATATCATTGAATCACCACAACACGTATGTTTCCAAATTTTTAAAACACCTCAACACGTTGAAAGCAGAATACAAATAAAGCAAATGAACAAGAGTACAAACGACAGTGAAGAGAAATGTCAAAAAATTGCAAGAGGAACGGAAAACGTGAAACTTTTTCTACCCCCTTTGCTTCTCTACACCGTTTGCCGACAAACAAGAGTTGCATGCAATTATTGCACGAAGAAATTACATCGTGTAAAAGGCCTCTTACGCGCACATCGCTGAGAATATGTACGAAAGCTAAAAGAAGTATGCGAAGAATACCGTTAGAACAAAATGAGTATGAGTACATGAACGTGTATGATAGCAAGCAAAGAGCTCACTCACTCATCAGAGAATACAGAAAAGCATTTATAAATGTCTGTGAAAAATTTATATTTTTAAGTTTGGTAGTTTCTTAAATGTGTTTGTTGTATAAGATAATTGATAAACCCATATTAATATCGGGATTGGAGTTATTACAATTCTAATTAACTAGAATATATGGCACTGGGCAAGAAGTTGTCAAAATGCTTACTAGACCCTGGACTACTCAAATTTAAAATCGTCATACATTTACAAAAGTGAGTATAGGATTTTCGACACAAAAATGTTACATGTTCCCCGTCCAAAAATAACATTTTGGTCATATTTCTTCTCTGTGTGTATTTAACAAAATATATCCAAAATTGTTCCGGCAATTTTGGTGCATTAATTCTGTCAATTTCCATTTATTTTTTTTTTTGTCAATACACCAATAAATTTGTTACATAATTTATTTATAAATCCTCTGTTGCATCATAAACGTTCTAATTTTGTGTAAAATTGGCAAACTACAAAAAGGAAAACGAAAGAGATTGTAAGCGTGCTCTTATTTTTCTCGTTTATTCTTAATCTTCGGAACTGTCAAACATAGTTTGACACACATGGCTCATCTATGTATTATAAGGTCTATGTCATACACGAGCAGTGATGCCATGCGTAGGGAAAAATCCTTTTTTGTAGGGATTTTTTCCTAAAATTACATCTGTAGGGAAAAAAGGACAGATTTTTCATTTTTTCTACAAATGTAGGGAATTTTTCCAATTTAAAGAGTTTACTACATTTTGCAACAAGAAGAGTACTTTTCCTTAATATTCCAGATAGAAAAGTTCAGCGGTAACGTTATAAGATCTTTTGCATTGGTATTTAATTACAAATGCGTAAATAGATTTCATTTGCAGGAACGCTTCCATTAAGGTTCATAAACAGGTGATGGCTTCCTCAACTTGGTGTCTCTCAATATTTTCTAATACAAAGATCACTTGCAGTGCATACGCGGATTCGTGTACATAAATGTAGGATTAAATATTATTACAATACTTATTCGAGCCTATTGAACAAGAAGATTAAGGGTATTAGTACTATTACTGCAAAGAACTTGTCCAATAAGCTCGAATCGAAATATCTTCAAAAACTGTTTTACAACTGTTACATTCACAACAGGTTTTAATGTTTTAGAAAAATGTCTACTGAAGAAAATAAAACCATTCCAACAAAATTTATAATTTTGACCAAATTGGCTCATTGTTGAATTAAAGCGTTGGCTAGAGGCGGTCGAAAAAGACGATTTTAAATACCAATGCATTGCTTGTGGAAAGTTCGTAAATTGTAGAAATCAGACCTGAAGAAACACGCGGCCATTAAAGTCCACAAGAAAAATGTTGGTAGTGTTAAAAATGAGCAATGATGTTGCAATGTTCGAAATCCGAATAAAAATTTCAATATTCATATAATTGAACATTTGGTCCCTTTATTGAAGGATATAATCCCGGACTATTTATTTTAAAGAAATTGAATTCAATATAAAATATTTGTCATTTTCTTGCCAAATTTGTTTGAGTTTAGTACCGTAGGGAAAAATGTAGGGTAAAAATTTTGGGCGTAGGGAAAAAAGGGAATTTTTAGGAGCCGCGTAGGGAATTTTCAAAAAACTTTCTGGCATCACTGTACACGAGCATGTGCTCATACTCATTTTGTTCTAACGGTATTTTTTCATTCTTCTTTTAGCTTTCGTACATGTTCTCAGCGATGTGCGCGTAACCAGTCTTGTATATTTGTTTTTGTTTTCATATCGATAGCAGTCAACTATTTTCACAACAAAACAATTTGTTGAAAATTCAGAATATTTCTATTATTTCCTCTGTCAAGCATCTGCAAACACATTTCAACAACAAATGCCTCGTATTCAATAGACAAATTTGTTGAGCATCAGCAGATTCTACATACAAATAAAGTTGTTAATATGTATTTATTTGCAGTTATTTTTTTGTGTAGGATATAGTTCGACAGCTAAATAAAATTCAGTTAACATATCAGAAAGAATTAAATCTTGATTTTGTTTCGTGAGCGTGATTTTGCAGAAATTTTATTCACGCACATTCACGCACATTCACGAACCTATTTTATTTCTCACGCACGCTCACGACATATTTGATTTATTTATTTATCCCATACATAGATTTTCCTGTGCCAGATTAAGTAGTTATGTATTTTGGGATGTGATCCACAAACATTTCTTTTAAAGCGCATCCCAGAATCTCCCATCAATTTTTTCCACCTCTGATGCAGTCCTTTTGGACAAGTTCCCAAACATTTCTTTTAATGATCATCCCGGGGTCCCCTATCGATTTTTTTCTACTTCCGATGCAGTCCTTTTGGACAAGTATAAGAAAGTACGCTATTAGACAATCCCAGTAAAAAAAGCGTTGCCAAAAAAGTAGTGAAAATGTTCTTTTTGTATCCGAAAGTTGTGCAATATTGGCGTAAAAGCGATTAATTTAACATGGGCTTGTCATAGGACGGATGTCCACCATTTCAACAGTCGTTGCACTGAATTTGCATCACTTCGTTCTCTGTGATTCGAATTCAGTGGTTTGGATTTGATTTAAAAAATGTTGTCATATTTTGACAAATAAATAATTTTTATAATTTTTAATGCATTCTACATATCATGCGTTGATCCGTGCGTTGATGGAAGGGTTGATATTTTTCAGTTTGAAGCACTCTAACAAAACTGTTCCTTTCAAAGAGAAAATTTAACTCTTCAATCAACGGACGCATTATACGCATGGTATGTAACTTAACCTTTACGCTTGTCTGAAATGTTTGAATTAAAATATTTTGAAAAATTTGCACTATTTCTTGAATGGATTAAGAATTTTTTCGACAAAATTTCAATAATTTGTACCATTTTTTAATGCTTACTCTGTTTTTAACCTTTTTAAACAAAAAAACAAAAATAAATAATTTACCCTTTAATATTAAGAAAAAAAGCGAGTTATAAATAAAATAAATAATGTGTACACACAAAAAAATTTCACGAACATTTTTCCAATTAAAATTTTAATAATATTCAATTAAAAATTTAATTGATTCAACTAATTTTTTAATTGAAACAAAAATCAATCACAAAAATAATAGTATCAATTAATTTTTTAATTGGATCAATTAACTTTTTAATTGACCTTCAATTAATTTTTTAATTGATACTATCGTTTCTGTGATTGAAGACATTTCAATTAAAAATTAATTGGATCAATTTTTTTTTGTGTACTTAAAATAAAGAACATCTTTGCTTTTAAAGTTGTGCCTTTGGAAGAACTTCCAAATTTTTTGCTGGGATTTTAAGTGAACATTTTAGTTTTAGAAAATTAAATTTCCCCAAAAAATAGAAAATCAAAAAAAAGTAAATAAAAATTATAAAAATAAAGAAAATAAATAAATTTCATTCCCGCTGGGATTTGAACCTGTTCCGTTTGACTTTTCAATTCCATCGAAGTTATTTTGAGAAGTTATTTGGAGCCACCGTGGTGCAATGGTTAGCATGCCCGCCTTGCACACACAAGGTCGTGGGTTCGATTTCTGCTTCGACCGAACACCAAAAAGTTTTTCAGCGGTGGATTATCCCACCTCAGTAATGCTGGTGACATTTCTGAGGGTTTCAAAGCTTCTCTAAGTGGTTTCACTGCAATGTGGAACGCCGTTCGGACTCGGCTATAAAAAGGAGGTCCCTTGTCATTGAGCTTAACATGGAATCGGGCAGCACTCAGTGATAAGAGAGAAGTTCACCAATGTGGTATCACAATGGACTGAATAGTCTAAGTGAGCCTGATACATCGGGCTGCCACCTAACCTAACCTATTTTGAGAAAGTTTTACAAACAACGAAAATTTTTAATTTTTTGTTGATTTGTAATGAAAAACTACAAATAAAGAACATCACAGGAAGTAAGAATGTCGTGCCCTGATGTCATATCAGATTTGTATCACAAACATTCGAATAGACGTTTCGATGCATCCTGTCCGATGGCGTTCGTGGCTGAGTGTGCTAAAGCGTTCTGTTATGGTGCCCACAGAACCAGGTTCAACCCCCGGTGGAAGCGAAGAAATTTTTCAATTTGTAAAACTTAAATAAATGTGTAACAAAAAATGCTGATAAAAATAAAAAGTTAATTTGAAGAAAAAATTTTTTGTTTTTTAGTTCTTAAATTTCTTCGTCCACATTACTGTGAAACCACTTAGATTACACTAGCCAACAGCCATTTTGTGAATTGTTTCTAGTATATTTTTTCTTATTGATTATGACCTACTAAACACGAAAATGATTTTTAAAAAATTTTCTGTCGATTGGTTTTCGAGATACAATTTTTTTTTTAAATTTTTGGAGGTACACTTCCAATTTTGAGCATATCTTTCGTTTTCTTTAACCTTTTTGATCTTAATACTACTCAAATTAAAGAAAAGTTTTTCTTTTATTAGAGTTTTTTTGAATTGCTTCGAAAATTTTAAACTTTCATTACCAAAAAAAATCGTTATATATATATATATATATATATATATATATATATATATATATATATATATATATATATATATATATATATATATATATATATATATATATATATATATATATATATATATATATATATATATATATATATATATATATATATATATATATATATATATATATATATATATATATTATATATATATATATATATATATATATATATATATATATATATATTAGAAGAATTATTTTTTGCGTGTATACGACAAGTATTGACATATCATTAAAATGCAAATAAAAAGAAATTAAGTGCAGGAAATAAATATTCATATATATATATATATATATATATATATATATATATATATATATATATATATATATATATATATATATATATATATATATATATATATATATATATATATATATATATATATATATATATATATATATATATATCATTAAATGCAAATATCATTAAAATGCAAATAAAAAGAAATTAAGTGCAGGAAATAAATATTCAAGGGGAAATGTAATTTTTTTTTGTTTCCTAAAATTTAACATTGTTTCATTAAAAATTAAGTTTTTCATTTAAAAAATAAAAACGAAAAACAAATAAAACAAATTAC